>NW_007734261.1:79062-87985 GCF_000696425.1 Galeopterus variegatus | reverse complement strand
GAAACAGTCAATAAGTTAAAATGATTTGTGAAAATTCACTAACCTGTCTTATCCAGATATTTTGATATTGTGACAAGACCGAGTATTGAGAGAGCATGGGAGAGTCAGATCTGGGGATCGACACACAATGCACAGCAGTTGCTGGTGTAGACGGAGAGAGACAGCAGAGGGTCCGTCTGTGTAGGGAGATAGACAGATGATAGGCAGATGACAGGTGGACAGATAGGCAATAGAAAATTCATTCCTAATTCATAATTAATTCACAGTGAAAATAACATCATGAATCAGTCCACACATATTCTGGAAAAAAAATTTTATTATTAACCCAGATCATAGCCCAAGATGATTCAACTATGTTTTTGTAAACGTAATTGTTATCCTTGCTAACGTAACTCCTGCATCACTAATATATGAATGAAAATATGACCAAATTCAAAAACAATGAAAGAAAAACCGCATAAAACAATATCAGAAAAGCAAGACAGATATTACTTAGACAACAAGTGTTGGCAGTTAATCTAAGAGTAGATAAAGTCAGCTATTTGCTCTCAAAGAACATGCACATAATAAAAACAAAATAATAATGCAAGGTAAAAAATAGGTATTGACAAAAGATACAGCGGGGCAACACGAAAGAATAACAACACAGATATTAATATATTTTAAGAATAAATACACTAATGTTTTAACCAGATAAAGTAAGAAATGAGACAAAATAATCATGAAGAAATTCGAACAAAGTAATCTTTGTTTCGGAAGAGTTTCCATTTTTCTATTGAAATGTAACTGATCATACATATTTGTGGGGTACAGAGTTGAATATTAACACCTGTGTACAATATGTGGTAATTTAATCAGGATAATCAGTATATTCATCATTATGAACAGAACTGTGGTTACTAGAGATAGGAAAAGGGAGGGGGATGGGGAAGAGTGAGAAATTGGTTAACGGACATAAAGAATTATTATGTTTTGTAAAATGATCTAGCTGCATGTATGGAGAGAAAGAGGCAAATGGAAGACAGTGGGGGAAACTCAACCCACGGTTTTCTATGGTTTCTCACTTTGCTCAAATTTCAGTCCTCTAATTCCTGCATGACTTGGACAAGTTATTCAAATTCTCTTTGTGTTTTTTTCTTTTCTACCAAATAGAGTTGAAAAGAGCCCCATTTTATGTGATTATTTTCAGAAATAAATTAGATAATTCATAAAATAAATAGTACAATTCTTAGCACATATTAATTGCTTAATAAATGTTAGCTAGTCACATGTGTGTGTGTGTGTGTGTGTGTGTGTGTGTGTGTGTGTAGCCACCAAGGATATAACAAAGTCATTAACAGTATTTATCTTTTGATATTGGGATTTTGATTCTTTTCCTTGTATGTGTATGTATTTAATATTTCAGCACTCTCCATGCATTGTTTTTTAAATTCTATGTACATTTTAAGAAAACGTTTAAAACCCAAACATACTTTTTTAAAATTTCTAACAGTTTTCCTTATGAAGTTTTGAGGCAGGAAGCTAGAAAGAGATAAGAGAGGGAGAAGGAAATCTGGTATGGAGAAAATAGGATAATTTGGTCAGGCTCCCTCCACATTTCTTGTAAACAAGTTGTCTGTGGGTGGAGTTAGTGTGCATGCGCACCCACGTATCTTTCTAGTTAATTGCTTTTGTGTGTTCTGCAGTTTGTGAAGCAGGCTGGCAACAGAGAGTTGTTGTCTGTCAATAGAGCACGTTTACTCTACTGGCAGCTGTTCAGTTTCAGTTTTTCTTTGGACTTTGCCAGTAGCATTTGAGTTTCAGAGTTTCTCTGTGTGGACTGCTTAGCTCTTAGATGTGTGTGTGCTGAACAAAGACTACTCTTTCTTCAACCAAGGCTCCAAGGACCTTTTTGCCAGTTACCTAGCTCATAGACCTGCGTGTGAAGGGTTTTGTGAACAGGCTCGGGGGGTCTGTGAGCTCCAGACCCTAGACCTAGCCCTACATCTGGTTATTTGCAAGTCAGAAAGCTGGCTCACTGAGTAGTATACTTGCACATGTGCAGAAGCTACCACAGGAGACAAAGACAATTCCAGACAGGGAGCCACTCACCTTGGGTGCCATTGTGTTAGACGAATGAGTTTCCACCATCTAGGGTACCAGTCTCTTAACCAATATGACAGACATTACATTCAGGTCTCAACCAATGACCAAATGGCAAGATTCCAGCTAAGAGTCTCAACCAATGACCAAATGGCAAAAATCCAGCTAAGAGGACTTAAGACCCCAGGAAGGTAACCGCTGGCACTCTTGAGTGTGCTCCTCTCTTGCTCGAGCCTGCTCCATCTTCTCCAGAGTGTACTCTTTCTTTGCTTAATAAAACTGCTTTTACTTTTCATTTCTGGCTTGTCTCATCCAGATCGTTTGATACAGCAAGAATCCAGATCTAGCCAGTGGAACCTGGAATTTTCCCGTAACAGTTACTATAAGAATTAGGGGGTGAAAAAAATCAAAATTGACATGTGCAAGAAAAATTATTTACAAAGTCAATTTATTTCATTCCATGGTTAAAAAATAAATAAATCAGGTGAACTTATATAGAACTTTGTACCTTTTTTGAATTCCTGTACCTTAAACTCCAGGAAAAATTCCTGCAGGACAGATTTTTTTTTTTTTTTTTTTTTTTAGTCTGTAGGAGTTCATTAAGAATATGTCTGGGACTTCATTGTTCCTCATTATATTTCAGAACTATTCATCCTTTGCATGCACTTTAAAGTTCAAAAGTCTGTAAATCAAGCCCATAATTTTTTCCATTAATTGGTTCTTTAGAGTTCTTGAAGCTCTATATGTGCACAACCTGCCTACTTTCTGTATTCGACAAATGCGATTAGAAGTACATGAAGCGTCTGAGTGTATTTCAGGCCAGCCAACTACTAGGACAAATGAACTGCATTCTTTGGGAGCAATAGAGAGCAAATGTAGTTTTCATTGCCAAATAGAGTAGAAAATTTTAGATGAAACTCGGAGTGAAATGCTCTTATTTATCATGTGTGTTGCTATTCTATCAATCAGTTGAAGTACACTATGTGATTTTAAAAATATTATTTCAAGATAAAATTGCAGCAATAATTAATAATAATAATTTTAGCTCCAAATTTTGCATGCAAGACAATTATAAACTTGTAGGCTGATTAAAAATCAGAAATAGGTTGATATATGTAGGATGCTATAAACATGGTATTTTTTGTCAAGAAATATGTATAAAGCTTTAAATAATATAATTAAGAATAATAGAAATTATATTACAATAGTAAAAACAAGATAGTTTTTTACACAGCTACAGTAATGATTACTTTTAATATAAGTAAAATTAAGAATCAAAGACAAAGATTGTCAAACTTTAAAAAATAATCATAATTTTCTATTTACACACAAAGCCCACTCTGAATATATGGAATCAGCTATGTTGAAAATGAAAAGAACGGAAGGAGATATATTGCAACTATACCATCCAAAAGTAAACTTTAAGTCATCTCATTACTAAACAGGGACATTTCATAATTATTAAATTATCAGTCTAATAATAGATAGAGGTGATCATTCTAAACTTGCATGCATCCAATACCATAACATAACTGAAAAAGATAAATCAAAAAATCACAGAATTAAAGGAGAAATAGATACATTTGCCACCATTACTGAAAAAAAGAGAAGAAAAAAATAAGGACATAGAAGACTTAAACAATTTTGAACAATATGACTTAACAAATTGACTTTATTGTTAAGTATAGAATTATATGTCAAAAAGGACAAAATACAAATTCTTTTTAAGTGCACAAGGGAAATATGACAAAATATCACATTTTGGGCAAGAAAGCAAGCCTCAGCTAATTTTAAAAGCATTAAAATCACACAGCATATATTTGTTCTGCAGGCTACAAGGGGGTCCCTTGTGTGTGGCACAGCTCCGTGGAATTTCTTATTTGTTCACCTTTGGTTGCTTGACAAGGCTTCCAAGAATTAAACAGACTAACCTTTTGGCTTAGTATGGCTCTGGGAAATTCCCTGGAGTTTCTCAAAGGGCATGTTAAAATATATCAGAATTAACTGGTTTGCTTAAAAGACATTGTCAGGGGCCGGCCCGGTGGCGTACTGCTACAGTGCGCCGCTTGGGAGCGTGGTGGAGCTCCCGCCGAGGGTTCGGATCCCACATACAGACCAGTTCCTGCTCACTGGCTGAGCGAGGGGCGGGAGCAACACCGAGGGTTGCGATCCCGTTGCCGGTCCCGGTCTGGTACGGGCGCGACACTGAGGGTTGCGATCCGTTGCCGGACATGAAAATAAATAAATAAATAAATAAATAAATAAAAGACATTGTCAGTACTAAAGGTGTTTTTGATGCATGTTCCTGGTACGGGTTGGCTCAATTTAATTTTGTTGTTGATCTTTTCTGTTAGTGATGTGTGCATGGACCCATTGTGGCTGTGGTCACGCTCTTGTATGTGTGGAATGAAGTTATTATGCTGGATTTCTATCCACATCCCTCAGGGAGGTGGTGGGTCCGAGTGCTGTGGTGTTTACAACTATTTGATCATAACCAGTTACAGATTTCTTTGTTTTTCCCCATTGCCACAGTTTCACTTGATTTACCAAGAACATGTTGTTTCCCTAGTAATAATAAGAATGATATAGTGTGTTTTTGTTAGTTTGAGTAGGATCATTTAACTTTTCACTTTGTTCCTTGTGCTGTTCCCAGAGTCTATTGGCAGGGAAATAAAAGGTTTCTTTATAAAATAAATAAGTTAGAGAGTAGAAAAACATAAATTTTGATATTAACAGGTTTTGTTTAAATCAGTTTGTAACAAAATTTGTATCGATAACATAAAATTTAATAGAGATTTATAGTTAAGTTTTATGATAAAAATCATGTTATAAATATTGTGATTTTGATTATAAATTAAAATGATTATATTATATAGAGTATAAACAATTGTCAAACATAATTAATCAATGTTATTATAATCAAGTATAGTAAGTATAAGTAAGATTAAAAAAGGGTTAAATTGTAAGCTAATTAGGCTAAGAATTATAGTTCAAACTAAAAGTCTGACGCTCTTTAAAGCTGAACATGCGGCTATTGTATAGTTTCCTGGCCACAAGCCACAGACTTTGGGGTGAACTATTGATGCATGAGTAGATGTTTTTGTCACAGCATGAGTGCCTTGGAATGTTTTGACCTTTCTTTCTCAATAGAAACAAACTAAAAAATGTTTTGATTAAAAGATAAATCAATGTGTAAAAGATTAAGTAAAAACATATAAATAAAGCAAGATTCATGTGGTTGTTGTCCAGACTTGCACTAGACATCTGTCGTCCATGTCTTTCTTTTTTCACCAAATCCACACCACCTATTCAGGTTCAATGTATCCTGTGGAGCTGGACTCCGGCAACTGTCACTTTATACTTAACATTGTTTCTGAAACTCTAGCCAATCCAGTAAGGCAGGACAAAAGTATAAAACTGGAGACACATATATAAGGCAGATACTTTTCAGAGATGATAGTATTGTGTATTAGGAAAATCAAAAATAATGTACAAATCTACAAACTAGTATACATAGGAAGTGATTTTGCAAGTGTGCTGGATACCAAGTCAATACACTAAAATAAATTGTATTCCTATATGTTTGCAGTGAAAAACTGAAAAATGGAATATTTAAAATACTATTTACAATAGTCTAAGAAAGGTAACTACGCAGGAATAAACCTAACTTAAAATTTATTAGACCTTTACACTGAAAATTACAAAATGTCATGAAGAGAAATTAAAGACCTAAATAAGTACGGGAATATATTTATGCTCACAGAATAAAAACTCACTAAAGTGTAAGCACCTCCTCAAGTTGATTTACTGATTCGATGTAATTCCTAGACCATCTCAGCAAATTTGGGGGTCAATCGATGAGCTCAAGCTCATTCTTAAATACATAAGAAAACGCCAATGACCCACAGAAGGAAAGCAACACTGAAGAGAAAAAAAAAGGCTAAAGACTTCCTCTAACACATATCAACACTTACTGTAAAGCTTAAGTAACTAAGACAGTTTGATATTGGTACAGAAAAAAGACAGAAGCCAATGAAATAGAATAAAAAATCCAGAAATAAACTACAAATTTCCAATTACCTGATTTAAGACCAAGACTTCACTGAATTTCAGTGGGGAAAAGATAGCCTTCCCAATAAATGGTGCTGGGTCAATTGATTACCTATATGAAAGGAAAACAAACCATGACCTTAATCTTAAGCATGCAAAATAATTAATTTGAGTTAAATCACAGGCCCCAAGTAATCAAGTTCTAAAAGAAAGCATAAGAAAAAGCATCCAATAATTGGGGAAGATTACAATTTTTAACAAAACATAAAAAAATTAACAAAAATTTGTGAAAATTATAAATTACTCTGGATTAAATTTAAGATTTTTATTCAACAAAATATTATTAAGAAAGAAAAGAATATAAGCCATAGACTAAAAGTAATTCATAATTCATATCTGACTAAAGGACTCATATCTACACTATGTAAGGAACTCCTACAAATACGTTTTTTTAATGCACATAACCAAATTAAAAAACAAACAAACAAAAAAAGAGGAAAAAGAATGAAACAGATACTTCATAAAGAAGATAACAAAATGTTGAATAAACAAATAAAAAAATGCTTACTATCATTAGTTCTTACAAAAATGCAAATTAAACACAGTGAAATACCATGACCCACCTACTAGAATGACTAAAATTAAAAACACTGATCACACCAAGTGCTGGTATGGATGCAGAACTATGGGAACTCTCTCAAGCTGCTGATGGAAGGTTAAATTTGCAAAGTATTTTACAGTACACAGTACAGATAAGCATACGTATACTCTATGACCTTGCAACAGGTATACAATGAGAATTTATGTCCACCAAAAGGCATGTTCTTGGAATCTTTAGTTGCTGTAGCCCCAAACTGGAAACAATCTAAACAGCTATCAATTATAGAATGGGTATATATATTATGGTATATTCATCCACTGAAATTCAATAAACAAATTTCAAGAACTACCAATACATTTTGCAATTCTCTGTGTAAGTAAATATAGATAGATATAGAGAGATATATAGACATACAGATATCTAAATATCTATATATCTCTATCTATACTTATTTATTTATTTGACAAAATTATTATTTTTTAAATGAGCTTCCAAAGAGTGAAAGAATTTTCCCTGCAATAAAATGCTAGTCATAGAAAGTGAAAGAACAGGTAGGTTTAGAATTCCAAACCACTACAAATTATTTCTGGCGAATTTGGAATTTCATTACCCCATCACCAACAGTTACTTAGAGAAAAATCAATAGCTGTTTGACAGAAACTTGATATTAAGACAAAGAAAAAATGCCTTGGGGAATTATTTATTGTTTTCTTCACCTAATCTTCATTATTGATATTAATTAATAAATCAAACTCTTTGCACAAAGTAAAAAAATTAATCATTAGATCAAAATGATTTCTTACATACAGTGATAGTTTTAATGAAATTTAGTATGAACACAAAATTTTACAACACTTTATCTAGCAAAAATATTCAAAAACTACAAGTGTTAAAGTATATACTACAGGAGAAGTGAAGGTTAAAATCTAATTAAAATATTTGTGTCAGTATGAACACAAAATTTTACAACACTTTATCTAGCAAAAATATTCAAAAACTACTAGTGTTAAAGTATATACTACAGGAGAAGTGAAGGTTAAAATCTAATTAAAATATTTGTGTCAAAAACACAGCTATCCTCATCTGTGGAGTATGCACATACAATGCAGATATTTTCTCAAAATGCTTTATTTATGATGAAGAGGATGTGTAACTAAAGTGAAAAAACATTTTGTCCTTTTTCACTAATTTTGATGATTACTCCAATGTGAATATGCTAATTGACAGGCTAAATAGATTATGGTCTCCAATCATATCACTGGCAGTGGTATTTGGGATTTAGCCAAATCTCTATTTATTTGTGATAAGTCAGAGAATAATAGGATTCTTTGATAAAGGGAACTTATTTCTTATTTTCTAACCCCTCACTTTACAAATGAGAAAATTAACCCAGAAATGTTAAACATATTTCATAAGGTACCCTATTTTCCAGTATAGCAGACTAGTGCAGACCCAAAATTGTGAGTCTTTTGGAATAGTAATTGTAAACAACACAAGACCCACCTCCCTCTCAAGACTTTTAGGAAAATCATTTCCTAAAAAAGTAAGTAATTTCAGCTAGGAAGATCTGAGGAAGATAATTTTTCTCTACAGCTTTAAAGTGCTAAATTATATTATGGTCTTGCTATCTGTATTTATATTCACAGTAGCTATATCCGTTCAGGTCATAGTTTTGAACAAGGTCACAGAGCAGTTCTTTCTGCAATGTAACTCAAGGGCAATTTTTCCATTCTCCTACAAATGCATCAAATGTGCCTCCACCTTGGTTAGGAAAGATTGCAGAAGGAAGAAAAGAGCCCTGTAAGAACAAGAACTAAATGAGCAGTTTTAGGGTAGGAAGGATGCACAGGACCCAACCTGGGTTTTTCACTAAGCACAGATATGTCCCCTCAAGAGGCAGTCTTACATGCCATGGGCATGAATCTCACCAGTGTATCAGGTAAATGATCAAGTTAGATGTTGAGATACTGTTATGGAGACACATTTTGTTGTACTTATAGTTATTAATATCATCTATGGAATAACTTTTTAATGTAACAAATCAGGAATACATAAATGTATGTTTGTTATTCTTTAAACACTGAAATACAGCACCATTTGTAGAGGTTGCAGGAGGCATACAAGAAAATGATCAATGTGGGGACTGCCAAGATGGCAACGGGTCTGAGCGGCCGTGCCAGGAGACAGCGC
>NW_007734261.1:66899-74729 GCF_000696425.1 Galeopterus variegatus | reverse complement strand
AATAAATAAATAAATAAATAAATAAATAAATAAATAAATAAATAAATAAATAAAAAGAAAATGATCAATGTGTTCACTTTGGAGATTTCACCGCAATCAACTTTAAAGTTCCTTAACCTGATTTGTAAAATCAAAATACCTGAGTTTTCTTGAGGTTCAGTCACATTTATAAAGGAATATAAATATCTGTACACCATCACATTCTCTTTCTGAAGGCAGATGCACACAAGAAACCTGACTGAACTTCTAAAACTAGCCTGGTACATTTTTGTGTGTGAGAGTGAGGGATGCACACTTATGAAGCTCTGTTGCTATACAACCTAGTTAGGTAAGTCTAAGTGAGTTGTCTCCTTAAATACTAAAAACAACCTTATGAAGACACTACTACTATCCCCAGTTTGCAAATAAAGATTAAGTAAGTGAAGCACCTGACTGAGGGCCAGGCAGGTAGTGGGGTGTGACCTGGAATTCCTATCCAGGGTGTGTGACTACAAGGCCCAAGTTGTTCATCACTATTTGACATTGTGATAACACAGTGAACTTGAATGCAAAACACATGCAAGTTTTACCTAATAATGCTGCATTATGCATCAAACTGAGATAGGATTGCAATGCTTGAGGATGACCATCCAATATTTCATTGTCCCTAGTAGCACATGAATTCTAAAGACCACCTTGATCTCTGTGACTGTCCACCTGCTGTGCCTTCATGGTTGGCCAAGTCCGTTCTGATGAATTTATCCCCCTTCATATTTATTAATATAATCTGTCCATTTTCATTCCTGTATTGCTGAGCTGAGGGCTAGTTTGTCCTTTTAAGCTAATTGCTAATATCTTTCTGCTTTAATCCATATAGTTTACATTTTGCCTTAGATCTCAAAGGTTAAGATCGTTTCTAAATTCTTGCTGACACTTAATGTACAGTGGTACCTCTATTTCAGGATTTAATGTGCTTCAGTTAACACTAGAGCTGAGGTGGAAAGCCCATTGTAGGTGAATCCAAAGCTCAGCACTGTTGTATTGCACTGGTATTCCTTTGCGTCCCATGGATTTGTCACCCTTTTTCCCCCAGGTGACAGAGCCACCAAAGATTACTCAAAACCCATCTCTTCTGAGCAGTGAGAAGCCCCCAATAGGGGTTAATTTCCCAGAACCCTCAAGAACGAGGCATTCCTTCCATTTGGGAAATTAAGCATGAATTGGGGTTCTCTTCCCGCATTTATTCTCCAGACCAGGAAGTTACAGGAAGAGAACATAGGTGGGATTTTTGCTAAGTACAGTTTAACAAGTTTAACAATAGAAGCTGGTAATGTTCAGTAAGACAGGCAAGGTGACCTTCCATAATGTAGTTTGCAACAAAAGCTTGATTTTAGCAAACATTCTCTTCTTACAGCAATTTCCCAGCATCTTTACATATCAATCAGTAACCTGTCTGTCTTTGAGCCAGCAACCTTGCTGTGTTACAATTCTTTACCTTACATCAGAGACTATAGCCTGGGGAAAATTTCCTGTGCTTTGCAAAGTCAATATTTGAAACTGCAAGGCTTTGGAAAACCAGGTCCTGTGAAGTACATTTGCTTTATGCATACTCCACATACTGGGCTCCCTTACAATTAATTGTCTAATTAATAAACTAATTAGGCTTTATTTTCTGATGTATCTTGAGCACTATGAATTTAAGAGAATATGGTCTCTATTATATAAGAGCTAATATTTGTATCATCCTGCATTTCATAAGGCACCATCACATTGCTGATTGCATTTATTCTCCTAACAATTTTTTGAGAAAGCAACTGCCATTTCAGTTTTACAGATGGTGAATGGAGGTTCAGGTAAGACCAGAGGGGTGAGGTGCTGCCACCTTTAAGAGCTGGGCAAGTTGGGGTAAATCTTGAGTTTTCCTGATTTCCAATCTCCTCATCTACACGCTGGGAATGATACTGCCATAGGAAGCTGTTGACAGTACTTGGTAAGATGTATACAGGTTGACAGTACTTGGTAAGATGTATATAGAGTGCCCAGTGCATTACATTAAAACAAAACTTGGCACATAGTACATGTTGAATAGATGGTAATTCTGTCACCATCCAGATCAAATTAAGTCTATCATTCTCATAAATGTCAGGAAAACACTGAAACTCAGGGCTTTGGTTCCAAACCCAAAACGCATTGTGCTGTGGTCATGAAATCCATCATAAAATTGAATGCTCTTTTCAAACATGTGAATTTTAGATGCAATATTAAATGATGCTTTGAAAGTTGTATATTTTTAGGTTCCAGTGTAATTACCAAGTCTTGTGATCCATCACTCAATCTGAATTATTCACAATGAGAACATCCCAAGTCCCTGCAAGTGTTGTCATTAACTTTATAATGAACCTGCCCCTAAATTTTTACAGAGAATGTGATGTTGATGAGCAGTGATTGCATCATGGCCTAATAAAAGTGATTCCAGAGGAAGCTGTTAGATTTTAAGGTCATACAATGACTCTTTATAACCTTCTTTTTGTTTTGTTAACTACAAGTACTTTTGAAAACATATCATTCTCAACAACATGATCTATTAGTCTCTGTCTGGTCTTCTTTGAAATTACAGTAAGTCCAATGTGATGAGTCCTTTTTATAATGGGGTTTTAAGCTTGTTGGGGTAAATTTATGTATAGCTGCTATCTTTATGAATATCTAGTGAATATTATTTACATTCAATAATGTCTACACATGGAAGGGTATTTATTGTTCTTTCCTTTGATGTTTCCCTAAGCATTATTTGGAAAATACCAAGATTTCATTAGCTTAAAATATGATCTATGCTTACAGCAATTTAGAAAAGAAAAAAAATGTTTTATTCTTTTATGAAAATGCTTCAGATAATAAATTTGATATTCTTCAAGAACAAAGAATTCAAAATACAGCATGCTAAATAGGGGCTGGTAAGCAGTTGGAAGATATTTTTAAAAACTCATTTGAAGTCCACGGCATTCAAAATCAGACTTAATTAAATTGAATTTATCATTCAGAAAATGGAAGTAATTCTAGCATATTGCATTATTCAATACTTCATACCCTGTGCCGTTATTATTGAACTTATCAGCTTTAGACTGCCATGAAATGAATGGTGCATATATGTGTGAGTTGTTTTTTTTTTAATAACCATTTATCAACTATTTAAACCAGGCTAGGAAAATAATACGTTTTGAAATATTTCCCCTATAGTTCACAAGATTTTCATTTTCATTGCAGAGATTTTTTTTTTTTTTTTTTTCTAATAACCATTTATCAACTATTTTAACCAGGCTAGGAAAATAATACGTTTTGAAATATTTCTCCTATAGTTCACAAGATTTTCATTTTCATTGCAGAGATTTTTTTTTTTTTTTTTAAGAGGAGCTATTGAAAATTTAATGTAGTGAGTATGACTAATCAAAGTTTTTCTCCTTTTGGAAAAAGTTTGTTACTCATCTTTCAGACATGGGAAACTAGCCACTGTGTTTCTAAAGGATGCCCTTTTCTTAAATCCAAGGTCTGAAGGGGTCCTTGAATCTGAAGTGACAGGAAATTCCCCGTAAACAATTCATCCATGAAATAAAAAGCAGGAGAGGCAGGGATGAGGGGAAGGCTTTAGGAGTGTAGGACAGGTAGGGACAATGCTTTTTCCAGGGAAACACACCTGAGTCCAGCTGGTGACACAGGGGTGGGGCTTCGGTGGGATAAAAGGTACAGTCTTACCCACCCCAGCTATCCCAGCCCTAGCTCCCCAGCCCTGAGGCTGAGCGAGAGGATCCCACCTTGCCCACACACATAAGGCAGGTAGAGAGGACCCACACCGGCAGTGCTATCATTCAACGTCAAGGAAAAGGCGCTGAGCAGCATCTGTACAATGAGACACCCTTTTGAGTCTAGGGCTCCGGGCTAAGAGGGCTCCCCAGGAGACTTTCACAGACAGCATCTCCATGTCCCCTGAGAGAAGGAGAAAAATTGGACTTGTCACTCAAAGCCAAGCTTGCTTTGATTTTATAAAATAAAGATTATAGGACACTTAAACTTAAATGTCATTGAGCAATGTATATTGCCTACATATTATAAGGAATGCTGCTAATGGAACATGGAACTCGGTGGATTCTCTTATTTCCTAAATGCCCCCATATTCACTTTATGTGTTCACTGGGGCCTTACTAGGGAGACATTCACTGGAAAAAAAAATAGTAGGAAAGAGAAAACAAGCAATAAACTAAAGTAATTTTTAACTGGCAGTGCTACATTTTTGCGGAACTGTGTAGTACTCCAAGTTATTGAAAGAGCTGTTTGCAGCTACTTAATGTCTGTAAGAGTTTTTAAAATAGATGACTGTATAACTTCAATTTCTAGAATTCAATTTTATATTTATTACTGTTCCATACTTTCATGTTTCCTTTGAGGTGTTTAAGCAAACTAATATGAAAATATCTTTTAGATTGTTCTGGTTATAATTTTCCCATTTGCTGTGCCTGAGGACTCTTTCGACCTTTGCTTCAATGTGCAGTCCTGGCCCGGTGTTGGCTTTCATATTTGTCCCTCTTCCTTCCATGCAAGTTTTCCTTGCATGTGCTGGAAAAGTGCTGCTCAGCCCAGGCCTTGAGGCCTCCCTGTGCTTTCTCAAAGTTGCTTCTGTCGGCACCCTGCAGGTTCACCAGTTCCTGCCTGTTCTGAGGTTAGTCGGGTTTTCCTGTACTACCTGCTGAGGACCCATGTCCACATGTGGTACTAGATTGTGATTCTCCTGCTAGGGACCCTATTTTCTGCTTTAATTAAAGGCAGCAGCTCACTTCTTGCCACAAAATCAGTGAGCTGAGTTTTTCTGATTTCTTTTTGTCCAAGGTGCAATGGTTTCCTTATTCCCAGATCCATGCCAGGATCTCAAATCCTGGTGCCTGCCAAGGAAGAGACCTATTTCCCCACTGTCTGCCCTACTATCATGTAACTTGTACGTGTGTCTGTGCATATGTGTGATGTGTACGTCTGTGTGTATCTGTGCGCGCGCGCGCACGTGAATGTGTGTGGTCGTCTTCCAATAAGAGCAGTTTGGCTTATAACTGCACAAATACTATTTTTTTTTTTCATCTGGAAATTCCAATTTCTTGACTTCAACTTCCATTATCCTCATCTGTTNTTAATAACCATTTATCAACTATTTAAACCAGGCTAGGAAAATAATACGTTTTGAAATATTTCCCCTATAGTTCACAAGATTTTCATTTTCATTGCAGAGATTTTTTTTTTTTTTTTTTAAGAGGGGCTTTTGAAAATTTAATGTAGTGAGTATGACTAATCAAAGTTTTTCTCCTTTTGGAAAAAGTTTGTTACTCATCTTTCAGACATGGGAAACTAGCCACTGTGTTTCTAAAGGATGCCCTTTTCTTAAATCCAAGGTCTGAAGGGGTCCTTGAATCTGAAGTGACAGGAAATTCCCCGTAAACAATTCATCCATGAAATAAAAAGCAGGAGAGGCAGGGATGAGGGGAAGGCTTTAGGAGTGTAGGACAGGTAGGGACAATGCTTTTTCCAGGGAAACACACCTGAGTCCAGCTGGTGACACAGGGGTGGGGCTTCGGTGGGATAAAAGGTACAGTCTTACCCACCCCAGCTATCCCAGCCCTAGCTCCCCAGCCCTGAGGCTGAGCGAGAGGATCCCACCTTGCCCACACACATAAGGCAGGTAGAGAGGACCCACACCGGCAGTGCTATCATTCAACGTCAAGGAAAAGGCGCTGAGCAGCATCTGTACAATGAGACACCCTTTTGAGTCTAGGGCTCCGGGCTAAGAGGGCTCCCCAGGAGACTTTCACAGACAGCATCTCCATGTCCCCTGAGAGAAGGAGAAAAATTGGACTTGTCACTCAAAGCCAAGCTTGCTTTGATTTTATAAAATAAAGATTATAGGACACTTAAACTTAAATGTCATTGAGCAATGTATATTGCCTACATATTATAAGGAATGCTGCTAATGGAACATGGAACTCGGTGGATTCTCTTATTTCCTAAATGCCCCCATATTCACTTTATGTGTTCACTGGGGCCTTACTAGGGAGACATTCACTGGAAAAAAAAATAGTAGGAAAGAGAAAACAAGCAATAAACTAAAGTAATTTTTAACTGGCAGTGCTACATTTTTGCGGAACTGTGTAGTACTCCAAGTTATTGAAAGAGCTGTTTGCAGCTACTTAATGTCTGTAAGAGTTTTTAAAATAGATGACTGTATAACTTCAATTTCTAGAATTCAATTTTATATTTATTACTGTTCCATACTTTCATGTTTCCTTTGAGGTGTTTAAGCAAACTAATATGAAAATATCTTTTAGATTGTTCTGGTTATAATTTTCCCATTTGCTGTGCCTGAGGACTCTTTCGACCTTTGCTTCAATGTGCAGTCCTGGCCCGGTGTTGGCTTTCATATTTGTCCCTCTTCCTTCCATGCAAGTTTTCCTTGCATGTGCTGGAAAAGTGCTGCTCAGCCCAGGCCTTGAGGCCTCCCTGTGCTTTCTCAAAGTTGCTTCTGTCGGCACCCTGCAGGTTCACCAGTTCCTGCCTGTTCTGAGGTTAGTCGGGTTTTCCTGTACTACCTGCTGAGGACCCATGTCCACATGTGGTACTAGATTGTGATTCTCCTGCTAGGGACCCTATTTTCTGCTTTAATTAAAGGCAGCAGCTCACTTCTTGCCACAAAATCAGTGAGCTGAGTTTTTCTGATTTCTTTTTGTACAAGGTGCAATGGTTTCCTTATTCCCAGATCCATGCCAAGGAAGAGACCTATTTCCCCACTGTCTGCCCTACTATCATGTAACTTGTACGTGTGTCTGTGCATATGTGTGATGTGTACGTCTGTGTGTGTGTGTGCGCGCGCGCGCACGTGAATGTGTGTGGTCGTCTTCCAATAAGAGCAGTTTGGCTTATAACTGCACAAATACTATTTTTTTTTTCATCTGGAAATTCCAATTTCTTGACTTCAACTTCCATTATCCTCATCTGTTTAAATGTTATGCAATAGGACATGTATTCTGGTGGTAATATTCCTCTGTCTTTTCAAGATAAATAACCAGAGGTTGTATTTAGGATTTTTACATCTACTTAATGTGAAAATGGTTCAGAATTCTCTGTTTAATGAACTCTCCTCTGCTTTTCAGGTTAGAGTCGTGTAGCCTCACAAATGTGTTATGAAGCTTAAAAGACTTTCCATCTTTTTTGTTGTTTGTTTGGTGACAGGTTATAGCTGAGAATGATTTATTCCTTGAACCTCTTCTTGTAAAATTCTGTGAGCTTGACGCAATTTTCTAAGGAAAATATTTTTTGCTCATATCTCCATTTTTTCCATAATTATGGGTCTATTCAAATTGCTGGGCTCTTTGATGTCAAGTTATATAATGATAAATTTTGCTCAGAGTTTCATATTTAATGGCAAAATGTACATATTTTATTACAATATTTGAAATGCCCCTTTGTTTCTCATTTCTATTATTTTATAAATAATTTTAGTTTTATTTACTTTTTTGTGCCAAGAATTGGTTTATATATTAAAGTGTTTATTTTTTTCCTTTGAGCATACTTGTTAAAACTTGATACACAGGTATTAAGAATAAATACTAAATAATATCAAATAAAAGTATGCACATAATAACATAAAAGCTTTGTCTATAATACAGCAAGCCTGTAGTTACTCTTATCTGTTAATTTATCTACCCTTGAAGAGGTATGTTAAAGCTACTCCTCAATGTCGATTTATCAATTTCTCAATTTGTTTCTTTTTTTCTTTCTTTTCTTTTTTTTTTTTTTTTTTTTTTTGCAAAATATTTGAAGCTT
>NW_007734261.1:62174-66509 GCF_000696425.1 Galeopterus variegatus | reverse complement strand
CCCCCCAATTTCGATTTTTTAATTTTTCAATTTTTTTTTTTTTTTTTTTTTTTTTTTTTTTTTTTTTTTTTTTTTTTGCAAAATATTTGAAGCTTTGACTTTAAAAGCATGAAAGATCCTGACTAATAAGTCCTCTTCAGGGATCAAAAATTTCATCAATATAAAATATATATTTTTCCTTTTAATTTTAAGCTTCAGTTGTGTTTTCTCTGTATTAATTTAGCTATATTTATTTCTCTTGTTAGCATTGGTATTTTATATATCTTTTCCATTCCTCTACTTTCAACTTTTTTGTGTGGATTACAGTACATTTCTAATGTGCAAAAAAATAGGTAGATATTTATCTTTGTCAAAATCAGTGATTATCTTTTAAAAGGTGGAAATAATCTCATCTCATACTAGAATTATATTTTCTGATTTTTTATGTTTTATATTTTATGTTTTTTATATCCATTTTCTCCTTTTTCCTGCCTTTTTGAGTATTATTTCAGAAATCATGCATATGTTTCAGTTTGATTAATGTTTACACTTAAATATAGATATTATATTTAAATATATTTAATTTTTTCTGGATATAATCAATGCTTGCATTTCTCTTTAAAAATAGGTGGCCATATCAGGCTGTGCTCCCTGTCACCACCACCTCCTTGGTAAATCACAGAGGTTTGTCATTTCAAATTCCTATCCAACTAGTATGTTTCAATTATATATGTAATATTTGGTGTGCATTTTTGCTCTAAAGTTCATGTCCTCAAGTTTTAAATGTTCCTTCCTTTTTTAATGTTTTTGTATGTTTCTTCCTTCTGGAATTTTTATCAGATGTTGTATATTATCTATGTCTTATGCATTTTAAGTAGAACTGAATCTTTGCTCTGTATGAAATAACCAGCTTAATCACAATTACTAATTGTCTTTGCTCTTGTATCTATTTGACTAATCAGCTCATCTACTGAGGTTTTCTAAATCACATGGTTAAATTTTCGATATGCACATTTTACCTTTAATTTTTATTTTAAAAAAATCTTTAAAATATGTAATATGAATGTCTTGAAGATATAAATTTTAATCTGTTGAGAGTCGTCAGATTCCTTCATCAAGTCAGTTTCTTTGGCTATTAGTTCTTTTCATTGAGTATTGAGTTTTTTATTTTGTTATTGTTTTTTTTTTTTTCCTCATGGCACTGACTTTCCTCAAATATTGGGTGATCTATGACTGTCTGCTCAGCCTTCTGTTTCAGAGTCACTGTCTGACTGCTGTTATGTTCGTTTATCCTCCTCCCACTGTTTGTCATGAGCTGTGAAGAGAGATATACAGATTTCTTCTTTTCTGAGATGACAGGTGTTTTGCTTATGGGGAGGAGCACGTATTTACCTGCCTTTGTAGTCCCCGTGTCCATTGCTTGCACCCGTAAATAAAAGCCACTATTTAGCATCAGTGGGTGAAGAGGCTGACAGACCTCTGTACTGTGAAGTCTCACGGCTCTCTTCAGTATCTTTTAAATCTGAGTTTGCAACTACTTGGCATCACTCCATCATTACAGGATTTTTCTTCTACGTGTGTTTTTGTCCATAAACATGTTTTTGTTATTGCTGTTTTCTCCTTAGGTCTGATACCTTCTACTTTCTACTTTTATAAATTTTGCAGAATACTGCACAACTTTGAAAGTACACGGGAAGCATTCAAAACTATCTGAGTTTATTGCTGATCCAGGAAAATAAAACCAATGTGAAATTTAAAAATTCACAATATAATACTGAAGAATAAATGAACTCTTCTTTATAACTGGCTTAAGGATGTGTATTAGTATGTGGCTTTCTGCAAATACTATAATCAGATATACTTATTTGGGGAATGGCATTAGGTACCTTTGAAAATGAGTTCCAAACATCAACGTCTTTGAAATAAGCCCATTGTATAAGAATAAATGTGATTTTATCTGGTTTTTGAGAATTACAAGTGATGAAATAATGAACGATTCTTTTGAAATAACCATATTTGAGAACTCTGGAAAGAAGAAATTGATGAAAACCATGGCAGAGCCCTTTCCTAAGAGGCCAAGTGTACGTTAACACTGATTACTTCAAGTCAGAAAATTGTTATTATTGGGCCGTGAGTGTTTTCCAATGTTTTGTTAGGAACAACTGACCTGTCAGAAAAGTGGAACTTCTTTTTACTTAGCAGCCATTTTGTTTGGTCACCTCGTTGGACTGTAGTTGAAGGAGGAAATGCCTGCAGTATCTGTCTCTGCATCGATTGACAGGGTTGATTTTACTGGTAGGTTCTGATAGGCCAGTGTTTCTTTCCTCATGCAGAACTCTGGGGAAAAAAAGAGGCTTTAAAAGAAAAGCTTTTTTGCAGAAAGGCAGATTTCAGTTATAAAGAAGACTAGGAGAGTATGAGAGAGTCATTGCATGTCACCTGATGGGGCCTAGGCTGACTCTTCATTAATTTAGCCACTCAGTCAGTCACTGAGGCTGTCAGCAAATACGTGTTAAGAACCTACAATGATATAGACACCTACTGTACTGAACTCTGGAGATTAAAATTTTTTTTAAAAAAACTTGAATAAACCACACATTTTTGACAGAGTGGACAATGGGCATATAATTAACTGCATATGATAAATGTTAGTGGGTCTATGAAACAACAGCTTTTCACAAGGTAATGGATTAGAGCAAATACCAGTCTCAGTCACAAGACTCCTGATGTGGACAGTTAATAAAGTACTCCAAGCCCAGGTCACAGAAGTAATTTTTTACAAATAATTTTGAAATTCAAAGTACTTTCTATGTGAATTGATTAAATACCAGTTCTTTCTTATTGAGTCTCCAACCACAAGCGCAGCTATTATAAAGCAATGCATTTCTACCATATGCAGACGGATGGCCCTCACGAGACTGAGAGGAATCAACTTCACTGTTTTTCCTGTGGGTCCTTCTCTCCAGGATGCCAGCCCTGCACAATCAGGGAAAAAGAAAAAAAAATCCCCATTTAAATTAGAAATCTGTTGAAATGTTGGCTCTTGTAGGCTTTATTTAGTTCTACTTGGTTCCATGTATTTTTCAGTAGAGAGCAAGGGACCATGAAGATTATATAAATCAAGTATAATAATAAGGGAAAGTTAAAAAATTTGACCTCAAACTATTTAACTACATCTCAATCATTCACACAACAACAAAAACAACATACTACTAAACTATGGCTCTATTGAAATATAGTAACTAGGTTCTTACCAAAAAATTTCTTAATAGGAAATTAAAAGTGTATGTATTATAGAAAGCAGGGCTCTATGTGTTTATATCTACAATATCCATTTTGCTGTGTTCATCTCCATCAGGTGATATACAGACTTAACCGCACTTAAATTCACTCTACCTTAGAACATCAAAATGAGACAAGATTTAGTAAGTTAACATCAACACATCTCTACTTTCTCTCTGATAAATGAAAAAGAAGAAAAATGTCTAAGAGCATTAAAATTTTTTCTGAATTGGAAGAATGTTGTTTTGGGATCATGGTCAATATGTTCTACTCTAAACACAAAGAGAAGCTGAATAATATATAACCAAACTGTGGTATGTTCTTAAAACAGGAAACCAGCGAGCAGTGATGATAAATACATGACTATGACGTATGGAAACATGGGTGGATCCCACAAACAAGGTTGAGTGAAAGAAGCCAGGCAAGACAGACTAACATTCATGAAAGCCACTTTCTGGTTCGTTCCCTTCATGTTAAGGTGAAAAATAGGCACATTTATCCTGTGCTTTTAGAAGTCAAGAGAGCAGGTGCCCTCGCGTGTGCTAACGGGAAGGTGGCTTGAAGAGAGATGTTGAAAATGGCTGGTCTTGGTTTCTCTCTGGGAGTCTGTGTATTGTATTTCAACTTAATGACTAGGGTTTAAAACTACTGAAGAAAGACTGATGAGCTATACAAAGATGGCAATGAAAGTAGCCGTAGCCTTGTCAAGGAGCAAAGAGGAGAAAACNAGAGCAGGTGCCCTCGCGTGTGCTAACGGGAAGGTGGCTTGAAGAGAGATGTTGAAAATGGATGGTCTTGGTTTCTCTCTGGGAGTCTGTGTATTGTATTTCAACTTAATGACTAGGGCTTAAAAGTACTGAAGAAAGACTGATGAGCTATACAAAGATGACAATGAAAGTAGCCGTAGCCTTGTCAAGGAGCAAAGAGGAGAAAACCTTCAGTGTGATTAGGGAAAACCAAAACAAACAAACAAACACGCAAACATCACAAAAACACAGACTGAAAAACTCTAAAAACCTCTCAATCTAGATTTTCAGATGCAGCTAAAATATCACCCAAAGTACTATTTTTTTT
>NW_007734261.1:54080-59449 GCF_000696425.1 Galeopterus variegatus | reverse complement strand
AAAGGAAAAGCTTTCAGTTTTTCCCCATTCAGGATGATATTGGCGGTGGGTTTATTATATTGACCAAAGTACTATTTTAAATGAGTTATACAAATAATAAAAACTTTTGTATTGCTGTAAATATGTTCTAAGAAAAAGTAAAACATAATTTTATTTTAAAAAGTAAGTGAAAAAGAAAGTGAAGGAAATAATAGTGAGCAGATCAATTTACTGAAATGATAAATCCAAGAATGTATTAATTATATCCACAAACTATAAATAACTTGGAAGTTCAAAAACAGAGAACATGAAGATTATTCAGGAAGAATATGAGAGATGAGAAAAAAGAGTTCTGCTGAAATTTCCCTGCTGTTCAGGGAAAATAGACATATTGATTAACTTTAGACTGTGTTAAATTAAATGAATGGTATATGTCAAATGTAAGGAGAACTAATTAATACAAACTAAACATCTATTTGTTAAATCAACAGGATAGAAAAGCAAAAAGGAAGAAAATGTTTTTATCTTAATAGGAATCAAGAAATGAGGCAAGGTTTTTTTTTTTAAAAAAAAATAAATATAAAACCAAAATCAAGATTACAGAAATAAACCCTAATTGCAGAAATTGCTAATTAGTGATAATAACCTATTTGAGAATAGAGACAGTCAGACTGGACAAATGAGAGAGGAGAAATGATAAGATTTTTACAAAGAAAACGTAATACAAATTGAGTACAAAAATATTTTAAATGCTAGGAAAATATATCAAATAAATACAAGACAAAAGATGTCACAGCAATATTATGTCAGAGAAAATACATACTGAAAATATATTGTAGTTGAGAAAGCAGAATTTAAGGAAAAATCATTAGTAACTCTATTAAACATATTACTTAATAATTAAAAATACACTTCATCCAAACGTGTAAAATCTACCAAATTTTATGCACTTAAATTTAAAATGAAGAAAAATCATTAGTAACTCTATTAAACATATTACTTAATAATTAAAAATACACTTCATCCAAAAGTGTAAAATCTACCAAATTTTATGCACTTAAATTTAAAATGAAATTATTACATAGAGAATTTGAAAAATTCCCTAATGTTACAGAACATTTTTATATCATACTAGTACAAACTGATACAAGAAATGATTAACAAATTAAATTTTACAAAGTGTATGCCATCTATCTATGTTAGAGTTTTTGAAAATTACAGCTATGACTCAAGAAATGTTTACGGTGTAGCAGGGACATATAGTTCCACATGCTTTAAGTATATAATTTCATTTATTATTCACAACAATGCTTTGAGAAAAATACTATTATTGTCATCGTTTTACATATAAGAAAGCTGAGTCACTATGAGCTCAAAAGATTAACCTGAGGTTGCATACTGGCAGATGGTTTAACGTTAAAGCCTTTACCAATGTAATTAACTGATTAAAATTGAACACCAAGAGAGGCGAGCCTAGAATAATGGCCATACTGGTAGTAACAAGCCCACCCAGTACCCAAAACTGCTTTCCAAATCTCATTCGCTAGTCCAAGGGACCAATGTGTCATAACACAAATCTAGGGTAGGAGCAGGGAAAATATAAGATGATCCCGGAACACCTAATGGTACAAGAAATTTGAAGGTGTAAAAACAAAAAGCAGGCACATATTAAAAGAATGTTGGAGCCAACCTGAAAGAGATACCAATGGTCCAAGCCAAACCATTTGAACCAAATGAATAGCAATATTATAGAATTATAAACCAAAGAAAACATATTATAAAAAACTATGAGCCTATAGTGATATGAATAAATCACTGAGTACATAAATAAATGGGGGAGAAGGAACAAATTTTCCTTTACAGAAGCATTCCAGATCTTGTATTTACCCACCCATGAATATAGGCTGAATTTAATGAATCATTTCCAAGAAATAAAGTACGGAAAGGGAAAAATAGGAGCTTCACACTGGAGAAACCCGGCAAATACCACCTTAACCATCTTAACCAAGAGATCAACAAACCCAGTAATGCCACATTGTTATCATATACCTTCTGATATCAGGTACCTCATTCGCAATATTCTTTCTCATAACCCATAACCGTACTCCAATCATGAGAAAATATCAGGCAAATCCAAATTGGGAGACAAAATACCTGAATAGCGTTCATCATGAGTGTCAAGGTGATGAAAAGCAAGAAAAACTGAGGAACTGTCCCAGAAGATACTACAGAGCCATGATGGCTCAATGCAGCATGGTATCCTGGATTGGATCACAGGGCAGAAAAAGGACATGAATGGAAAAGTGGGTCAACTTGAATAGAATGTGGATTTATTTCACAGTAATATCCCCATGTTGTTTTCTTAGTTTTAAAATATGTACCATGATAATGTAAGACATTAACATGAGTGAAAGCAGGATAAAGGGATTGCAAGAACTCTTCATACTATCTGAAATATCTCCACATTATTACAAATTAAAAACACTTATTTAAACAATTGAACAGCATGATGTTCTTAAATACAGGAAAAAATATGTTAAACAGTATGTTAAACACCCAGTCAAGACAGCATCCATTATTAAACAAGGAGTAAAAAGGAACTTTCCAAACCAGAGTAAAATATTTTCTAAATACACATCAAACACAAGGAAAATTATATCAAACATTAAAGTAATGTCATATACAAAAATAATGGAAATTTTTGTACAAGTTTGGTAAGGGTTTAACTTGGATTGATCCACATTGGAAGCAAACAATTTGTGTCTACACACTGCATGCAATGGGCTACACGTTTCAGGAGTGAGCAACGGCTTACTCTGAGCATTCACACTGGAGAATCCCATACCTAGGTGCCAATGGAGATAGAAGCACACCATGTATATTTTATTTGCCATTCTGGCAAATTAAAAACAACCTAAATCAGTATCAGGAGGAAGCGAATAAAACATTTCACTCAGTGTGTTCTCATGATGAAGCTCTGCACAGCAGTTCCAGTGATTGAACTGCACAGCATATATCATTTTGATAGATTGTATAAACATGATGTTAAGTCAAAAAAGAAAGATGCAGATCAATGAGTGCAATATGATGTAGTTTTATAAATATTAAAACACTTGGAATAATAATGTAAATTTTAGTGATACACCAAGTGGCGGAGTATGTATATCTTCAAAAACTACAAAATAAATGCATAAAGTCATAATATATGTGTGATGAATGCAGTCTGTTTAATATTAATCTTTAAAGTTTTTTTGATTTTGGAAATATTTCAAAATTTAATTCAATAAAAATACTTTTCTGCCATCTGATTTATTCTACTTTTGTCCTCTCTGCACAGTCTCCCTCTTCTAATTATACTAAGCAACTTATATTACATACAGAAAGATAAATTTAGAATAGAAAATATTGTCTTGGTGTATATAAAACACAAATAAGTTACTTTGTACATTTTAATTCTTACCATAAATAAACAAAATTTCCTATCATATTTTTTAAAATAAACACACAGTTTTACTATAGATCATATTTTTAAGGAAAAGATTACATTGACAGGAGATACTTATGAATCTCATTGTATTACCTACAGCAAAAAAAATTTAAAGTACATTTTTCTGTTAGTTATGGGTAACTTATAGTTGTTATAAAGTATATCCAATCATAAACTTTTTTTCTCTGTTATAGTATAAAATCAGATCTTAGTTTATGGAAGTGTTTGCAATGCTATGACTTATTTTGAGAGCCTATTTTGATTCTTCCATACTTGCTGACCATAAAACTCTGGAGCTTATGTATCTTTTCCAATCACTTATTTTTTGCTTTTGGTTGCCTGCCAGCAGATGATGGATTGTGTTAGTTGTCAGGGTCAAGTTGTTGCCCATAAGAAAGAATAATTCATGACACTTGCAACAATCATCCCAAGTCCAATATCACCATTTAAATTACTGTTTGAACTCACACTGGCTCAGCTTTGTGCACAAGGTGGTAGCTCTGGATGGGGGACTCAAAGTGACAGTAATGCCCAGAGCAGCAACAAATGAGGTCATGGAAGATCAGATGGATCGTGCTAACCGTGACCATGGGAATGTGCCAACTCTGGAATTAAAAAAGAAAATCACTCTACAGATTTTAGATTTCCTGCAATATCAAATATATTCTCCCTGCCATTATTTCTTAAAAGGGAAATTCTTATATTCTATAGATAACAAACAAGATTTTTTTCCACCAGCTGCAAATATATTCTCCCTGCCATTATTTCTTAAAAGGGAAATTCTTATATTCTATAGATAACAAGATTTTTTTCCACCAGCTTTAACAGCTAAAAAGCTAACTAAAAAGTTAGCATTGATAATGGCGGTAACTGATAGCACAGAAGCAACACAGACTGCAGAACTTAGATCACAGTCCTCCTGTCACTTGTGTGACCTTGGACAAACATATGCATCTCAGGTCTTGCTTCTCTCTCATCAACTTGAAATTGTGGGCGTTAGGTTCATAATTGCTATTGTTCTTTTCAGAACTAATTGCGTAAGATTCTCTCACACTAATTTTTAATTTAATGAATGTAAATGAGACGTCGACAGTGATGATCTACTGGTAAAGATTTTTCAGCTCTGTATAATGGTAGTCTTCAAACTCTTGTCCATATGTTATGGCTCAGTATAAACACAAATAGTCATTCTCTCTCACTCTGTATCTATCTGTTTTTCTAACTGTCTAATCTACTTCTATCATCTATTATGAAGCAAAGGTTTCACAAACCAATTCTCACTCTTACTATTTTTGACAAACTCGGATATATCCTACTAAGTTTTATTTTAATTAAGGAAAATCTTAGTTGCAACTTAAATTACCCTCTAATTTTTGGCAAATTCAGTTTGAAGAACATTCTCATAATGAATAAGATTCAAGGCCATTTGCATGGATACAAGTTTTTTCATTTAATGACTTCCTACCTTTTCATCCGTATCTGCAGAATCTCTTTCACACCATCTCATTCTACAGCACTGTTCGACAAACATACATACATATGCAAACACACAAACACACATACGAGGGTACTTCAAAAAGTTTGTGGAAAAACAATTGAAAGGTAGTATGACCCATTCAATGAATTTTTTGAAGTGCCCTCCGTACACTCAGACACACACACACACACACACACAACTGCTATTTAATTTTCTTTTTTTTTTGTCTTTTGTCTTTTTTCCGTGTCCGTCAACGGATCGCAACCCTCAGTGCCGCCCCCACACCTCGCTCAGCCAGTGAGCGGGAACCGGTCTGTATGTGGGATCCGAACCCTCGGCGGGAGCGCCACCGCGCTTCCCAAGCGGCGCCCCATCCCCCGCGCCACCCGGCCGGCCCCTAATTTTTTTTTTTTCCCCCTAGGTTTT
>NW_007734261.1:41644-53235 GCF_000696425.1 Galeopterus variegatus | reverse complement strand
CCCCTACCCTCAAGCACCCCCACCCACACACCCACAACCGCAATTTAATTTTCTTTTTTTTTTGTCTTTTGTCTTTTTTCCGTGTCCGGCAACGGATCGCAACCCTCAGTGTTGCCCCCGTACCACTCCGGGGAACGGCAACGGGATCAGAACCCTCGGTGTTGCTCCCGCGCCTCGCTCAGCCAGCAAGAGGGAACCGGTCCGCACGTGGGATCCGAACCCTCGGACGGGAGCGCCACCGCGCTTCCCAAGCGGCGCACTATCCAGTGTGCCACCGGGCCGGCCCTTAATTTTCTTTTTTTCCACGTAGATTTTGTTCTACCTGGGCTTTCCTATCTTCTCTAGCAAAGTTTAATGAATGAATATTTCTTGAAGTTTTATTGCTCAGTACATCAAAGGAGAGGAGTTGAGATTCAAGAAAGAAAATTGTATTATAAACTATTTAGGAATATCTTTCTATGTAGTCCCCCCCCTTTAGGAAAAATTAATATTAAGGCTCTACAAAGGTTTAGTGATTATGTTTTGCTCAAAATGACTAATCACAACTCTCCTTTATATTGTCAACTGAACCATTTCAGAAGAATGTTTCCATTCATTAAAATTATCTAACGAGGTAAGATAATGTCACTGAACCATCCTCCTATAAAGGACTTAGGGAAAAATGTGCCAGTGAATAATCCATTTCCACTCACTATCAGATGAGACAGCCCTGAGGGAAGGAGCACACTGAGATACTAGTCTGTTTAGCTGGACAGAAAGTGGTGGGGACTTGGGAACATTCTGAGCATGGGGCATAGATTGACAGCTGCCATTGGCAATATGACTATCCCCACACACAGAGGCTGTGAAAGCAGACTTTCCATGTTCTGGAGACGCTTCCAATCTGAACTGATGGACACATCAGACATGGAAGAATGGAAGCTGTGAGTCATTGAGGAATTGTAGAACTATGTAATCGTTGCTGTTTCTGTCACTTCTGTTTTGTCCCCTTGCCTAATGTAGATGCTATTAAAGAGCATATGATCCAGATCATCAAAGAATTGAAATAGACTAAATTTTTGAAGTTAGCCAATAAAGTTAATTTTATAAAAATTTAACTTAAAATGCCTAATTCATACAACACCATCTCTGGGAAATATTCCACCTTGGAATTTCCTATAGAATTTTCTATTTTAATGAAATTCCTATAGATAAATGTATTCAGTATTTTCCCTGTGCTTCTTTTGTATTTTACACATGCTTCTAATTTTTTTTTTTCCTGGTGGGTCGTGAGCCATTTAATTCCAAACTGTAAATAAATCTCCTCTCTGAAAAATGACACCGTCCAGGTGATGAGGCCCCAGCCCCTCCGTGTCCCCTTCCCAATTGCTTTGCAGCCCAAACCCAGTGCCCTTGGCAAGCCACTGTGCCTCTGAAATTGGTCTTGACTACCAGAGCCTGGCCAGCAGTTGAGGACAACCAGCCACTCCTTCCCTGCTGCTGTGGTTCAAGTACAGCTTGGGCCCGGCTCTGGCCAGGTCCTAGGCTGGCCTGTGCTCACCCCCTCTCCCAACAAGGCTCACAAGAGTAGGGTAGGAGCTACGAGTCCCCAAACTAGCCCCACCACATTGTCACGCCCAGTGACTCCAGGCCTGCTGCTTCCCAGCTGCCAAGAAGAGCCACCCAGGCCCCTGAGACTAATGCCATATCCATCACACTGAATTGTAGTTTAGAGAAGTAGAGTGTAGTGATCAGGATGACCAACTTGAGTCACACTCCGTTGCGCTACTGACAATAACATAATATAATATAAATAATAACAGTTCCACGTGTCGTTTAGAGATTAAACACCGTATAACTATTGGAGAAGCAGTCTGCTCTATCATTTTCCATTTTTCATCCTGTAAATGAATGAGAGCATAGGGCTCATGCGTGCTGTTCTCACTGGGGTGTCTTGGAGGGAACGCTTCTTTTTCATGGAGCTGAAGAGCTGATCAGAGTTTATCAGGGCTCAGGGCTTTGTGCTTCAATACCAAAAGCCAGGCACATCTTCCTCTTTTATTTTTCATGCCAGGAAAGCAGGGTACCGCTGGCACTATCATCTACAGGGCACAGCCCAGGTAAGAGCACCTTTGGCAAGCTACCCCACTCTCCACCTGCCATTGGAACTGTGGGAGAGGCTTGTCTTCACTCTGTTCTTTGTGCCTCCGGCAGGGGAAAGTGGCTGACCTACAGTCTTGGTCTCTCCTCCATGTAGCTGGCCCTTTCATGTCATGGCTCACTCTGCCTCTCTTTGCAAGCTCACTGGTTCATGTGCAACCCAAGACCTCTGCTTTGGCTCCAGGCCCAGAGACGTTTGCCTTTTGAGTTGTGTACTGAACAGTGATTGTGAGCTCACACAGGTAAACAAAAGTGTACATTGTTTTCCATTAGACTACTAAATACTCAGGCATGCTAATCACACAAATCCTTGCAAGGAAGATGGAGCAAATGGAATGCTGGACCTCTGTCCATCACCCTCACATACCTGTGTCTCTCACTGCCCACAGACCAAACCTGAGCCCTTTTTGGGCAGGAGCTATAACCCCTCTGTGGGGAAAATAGGATAATTTAGTCAGGCTCCCTCCGCTTAGGTCTGGCTGGGGGTCACGCAGCACATGTCTTTGTAAACGAGTTGCGTGTGGGTGGAGTTAGTGTGAATGTGCACCAGTGTATCTTTTTAGTTTTGTTGCCGTTGTGTGTTCCTGAGTTTGTGGTGCCGGCTGGCTGGCAGAGAGCTCCTCTCTAAAAATAGAAATGTTTACTCTGCTGGCAGCTGCTCAGTTTCAGTTTTTCTTTGGACTTTGCTGGTAGCAGTTGAGTTTCTGAATTTCTCCTTTGGACTGTTTAACTCTTAGATGAGTGTGTGCTGAATAAAGACTATTCTTTCTTCACCTACAGCTCCAAGTATCTTTTTGCTGTTACCTAGCTCATAGATCTGCATGTGAAGGGTTTGTGAATGGTCTCGAGGGGTCTGTGAACTCCAGACCCCAGCTCTAGCACTAGAATTGGCATAGTCAGAACAGGATTCTGAGCAGGTACAGGAACAAAGAAGCCCTTGGAGAAGGAGGAAATGTGGCTACATTTGAACGTGTGCCCCGTGGCCACTTTCCTGTTGACTGGGATCTGGTTGCTCCTCACTGCACTGCAAGTCAGCATAGACCAAGCACTACAGTGGAAAATCCCTTGGGAGGGGGAGGAAATGTGGCTGTCCTTGAGCGTGTGGTGCCCAGTGGCCACTTTACTGCTGACTGGAGTCTGGCTGCTACTCACTCTGCTGCAAGTTAAGATTTGAAGTGGAAAGCAGAGTTGTTGGAAGCATGGATAGATGTCCTGAAGTATGACGTGCAGCGACTGGCCACCCCTGCTTCTCACACTAGGGAAGATGATGAACCCTGTGGTGAGTTTGGGGAGACTGTGCATCCCTAGGTACGACCTGTCATGCATCAGAAAATGAAGCACGAGAAGCCTATGGGACCAGGCGGGCAACCAGTGGGAAATCCACCACAGGTGACCCAATTTACCACCTATGTCCGATATACCCAGGTTGAATTAGTTGACTTGAGGAGACAGTTTCAGCAGAAACAGGAGGAGCCCCTGACTACTTGGCTGTTGTGGTTATGGGACCTAGGGGTGGATAGTGGGATGTGCTCTGGTGAGGAGATGGAAAAATTGGCCTCCATCACCATGTACCCATACTTGAGGCAGCAGCTGCAGAATAGCCACAGATATGCACCAGGGCCAGGTAATCACTCCATAATGGAATGGGTGAGTGCAGCTGCCCAACCGTGTGGACGAATGCTGGAGAACTGCCCAAAATTGTTAGTAAATGGCAAATGTATGCTGAGTTAGTTCAAATAATTCAAGAGCTGGGGATGTGGCAGTCCATGTTTAATGTGAACACTCATGGCCCAGACAATGAAAATTTTACAGGCAGCATGAGAGACATAGTGCTGCAGAATGCCCCAACAATGTCCTTTGGGTCACTGATGGCCATACTGGCCCCATACATTATTCATCCTATACATGGGGTAATGACCATGATAGCTGGCTTGGGTGAAGTAGAGGAGAAAAGACAAGCAAAAGGGGTCTGAAAGGTGGCTAAGACCAAATCCCCAAGAGATCCTCAGAATTTTATCCTAAAGGGACCAAGCAAGACTAGCCATAAGCAGATGTGGCTTGACTTGCTTGCAGCAGGGGTTGATAAAAAGAAAATTTACCACAGCCAAATACAGTCCTGTTTGCCTTGTGGCAGCACTTGTGCCCTGAATAGCATTTTCCTAAATGTCCAGAAACAAGTAACAAGGTACACTCAGTGGATTGAAAGGATTTTTTGGTTACTCCCGAGGAGGCAGATGAAATGTTTCATTTTGACTAGGGAGAAGGCCAAGACGCTCGTTTTGGTGGGGAAGGCGAGGACCAAAGGCCTCATGTTGAATTGGCAATGATGAAGCTTATGCTCTGGCTAAGGTAAGATGGCTGGAGAGAGCTCCAGCAGCTGACGTAGCTGCGTGGCTACATTGGAGAATGCAGCATGCTGGCTGCAAGACCGGGTGGTCAACGGCTAGCCAGGTGCTGCATTAACCCAAGAAAAAGTGGCTCTGATGGGCAGATGTGCTCCTGATGAGTAGATGGGTGCCCCTGATGGGCAGATAACTTGTGTGAGAGTGCCCCTGACACTGTGGCAGGTGGATCTTGTGGGGCCAAAGTCAGAGAGTCACTGGCCTTCTGTTTGTATGGCTCTGTGGGTCCTCAAACCCAGTAAGATAGCTATTCCTGCAACCATCCTTTCTCAGGACGGCAAACTGGCATGTATCTTACGAAGGGTGAGAACTTCCCTTACTGGTACCAATAACCCTTCTGTCTTTTCACCCGTAGTGTTCAGGCTGCAGGCACTGTACCAGAGTTGACTGGGCACATACATACATTAGTGTGATCATCTATTGAATATGCACTGAACTTCATATCAGCATGACTACAAGATTCCCATGGAAAATCACACCAATGATGACTACTAACTGGACATATGCAATAAAGTACAGAACTACAGGGCAAGTCTTAAGGATAAGCCTTAAGCCATATCAAATGGACAATAGGTTACATGAATAAAAAGGTCATTTATCTTCTCTAAGGGTACATTGCAGATTTTTAACACATAGATTGTATGGTGAGGGACCCTGAAAGGCTGGATTGTGGGGAAAATAGAATAATTTAGTCAGGCTCCCTTGGCTTATGTCTGGTTGGGGGGTCATGCAGCACATGTCTTTGTAAATGAGTTGTGTGTGGATGGAGTTATTGCCCATGTGCACCAAAGCATCTTTTTAATTTTGTTGCTATTGTATGTTCTTGAGTTTGTGAAGCAGGCTGGCTGGCAGAGGGCTCGCCTTTAAAAATAGAGCATGTTTACTCTGCTGGCAGCTGCTCAGTTTCAGTTTTTCTTTGGACTTTGCTGGTAGCAGTTGAGTTTCTGAGTTTCTCCTTTGGACTGTTTACCTCTTAGACATGTGTGTGCTGAATAAAGACTATTCTTTCTTCACCTATGGCTCCATGGATCTTTTTGCTGTTATCTAGCTCATAGACCTGCATGTGAATGGTTTGTGAATGGTCTTGAGGGTTCTGTGAGCTCCAGACTCTAGCCCTAGGTCTACACCCTCACTTTTGGGCCTCAACACCCTGTCATAGGCTCTATACATAGAATTCCATGAATATCTGCTGTACTGAATTAAATAGAATGTGCAGAGAAAATGTTACTCCAAATCTCATTTGTAATGCAAATGTTACATTGCCACTGTTTTCAATTCCTGCTTATCTTCAGTGACCTTCTTAGCTATGCTACACACTGAGAAGACACAAATCCCAAGAAAAGGGGGACAAAATCCTATTGTGTAGAGGTGGGTAAAGGCAGATCTGCCTGTATCTCTGTCCTTGAAAAAACTGCTAGAACCATCATAAAAGGTGATGGATCTTGGATGTGACTGGCACCATTTTACACACACTGAGCACCTAATGGCCAGCAGTCTTTCCCTTACAAGAAAACTCCTGGTTTCTTGAAATGGAAACTCCTCTACTTCCGCATGGGTGCAACCTTCCACCTGATTGCATCAGCCAGCCTTATCTTCCACACCAGCACCAAACCCCTCCCTGATTACATCAGCCTTCCTTAGAGCCTATATAAGCTCTTCCACCCTGATGACGGCTGCTGCTCTCCATTTTGAGTGCAGCCCAGCAGATTCTTTTCCTTTAATAAAGCTTGATCAGTACCTGGCGTTTTGGTTCACTTTCTTTCAAAAGGTACATTGTGGAGACTCAGATATACCGTGAATAAAGGAGTTAGAGGAGGTGGATGATCACAAGCATTGGGAGGAAATAATTATTTGGCTGATGCAATGTAGCATCTAAGTCCCTCCTTACTGACCAACAATCATCCTCAGAAAAATATAGCATTGCTTCACCTAAATGAGCTTGTCCATGCCAGAGTGCAGTAAAGTGGTCCTAGATTAAAGCTTAGTTTACATTCTAAGGATGAGTAATGACCAAATAAAAATTAAATGGAAAAAATAAAGCTCCTATATGCTTTGTACACACTCCATAAAGAATGTTTTTAGTGATAACTTTTGCTGGGAGAAATAAATTGTTCACTAGAATTCAGTGTCAATTAAGGATCTGATTGAGAACAGCATTGCGTATCATAATTTTCAATAATCAGTAGGGACTTTGATAATTTGAAGGACTTTACATATATATATATATATACACACACACATAAATCTACTTACTGATGAACTTCTGTTAAAAATGTAATACCCTGGCAGGAACAGTTTAAACCCACACATACTTTTTTAAGGTACATGTGTGTCATAACCGTTTGTGTACCGATTGACAGGTATTGCTGATGATGTGTTCCATGGAACTATAGTGCCTCCACCGACAGTAGTATATATTTTGTTTAAAAAAAAGTAAAGTAAATTTGTCAGTGTTCATACTGTAGTAGAAGAAGTGTAACCATTTTTATTAGTCATGATGACAATATGAATCTCACTGAGGAAAATAGTGCACAGAGTGATCCAAAAAATCGTCTGTCCAGAGAACATTTTACTTCAGCACACATAGAAACATCTGGAATGTGTTGAATGGCACCCCTTCTCCCCCAAAATATGCCTGTGTCCCCACACCTGGAACCTGTGAATGTTACCATGAAGGTTAATTCTAGATGTTAACTTGGTTAGATGAAGGAATTCTGAGAAACCTGGTAAAGCAATCTTTTCAGGTGTGTCCATGAGGGTGTTCCCAGCAGAGATCAGTGTGAGAGTCTGAGTGGCCTGGGTGTGAAAGACCCACCCACAGTGTGGGTGGGAACCATGCAATCCACTGGGGGTCCGGAGAGAACAAAAGACAGAGGAAAGAGGTCAAGCTCTCTCTCTCTCTCGATCCGCTGGAGCTGGGATACAAATACACTCTTCTCTCCTGTCTGTGGACATCAGAGCTTGTGACTCTTCAGCTTTTGGGTTCCAGAACTTACACCAAGGACACCATCAGCTTCCCTGGTTCTGAAGCCTTTGGACTTGGACTGAGACATGCTACCGGCATCCAGTTTATAGACGGCCTATCGTGGGACTTTTCTTCATAGCCACGTGAGCTAATTCCCCTAAATAATCCCTCTCATATAATTACAACATATCCTATTGATTCTGTCTCTCTGGAGAACCCTGACTAATACAGTTACCTTATTTAGAATAAACTGTTTTATGTAACCATATTTAAACTAAGGATCTTGAGAAAAAGAAAACATCCTGGATTATCTGAGTGGGTCCTAAATCCAAAGAAAAGTATCCTTATAGGATAAGGACACAGAGAAGACACACCCAGAAATGGCCATGTAGCAGAGAGAGATGCAGCCACGAGCCAAGGAATGCTGACAGCCATCAGAAGTGGGATAAGGCAAAGGACGGATTTGCACCTGAAGCCACCAGAGGGACATGCTTCCACCCACAATTTGGTTTTTGTTTTGTTTTGTTTTGTTTCACCCATAATTTGACTTTGAACTTCTGACCTCTACCTGTGGGAGAAAATTATTTTCTTTGTTTTAAGCCATAAAGTTTGAGTTAATTTGTTGCAGCAGCCCTAGGAACTAACATAGTATCTACCATAAGTATTACTATAGACATATTTTAGCATAGGTACTGATTTTAAAATATGTTCAATATTTAATTTCTCTTTAAATAGTCGTATGTATTCTTTGATGAATAACACTGTATCAAATCTTGAAGATATTAGCCCTTTCCAGAATTTCTTCAATGTTTCATCTGTTGATTTCTACATATAATACACATAATTACAAATCTATATAAAATTTCTATCCATAACTCTGCTAATAAATGTTTATCTGCATAATGTACCATACTATAATTATTAATATTTCTTTTATTTTCTAGAAAAATAAGGCAGATACAAAGAAGCTTAATGTTCAGATATCAATATCTTTCAGAATGTACTAGTAGGTTAGGTAGAATTGTGACTGTTTTTAGCAGAACCATAACAGTTTAAAGAGTAGAGTACTTCCAATTTAAAGCAAAAAGGGTTTTTTCGTAAGTCACAGGGATAATTTTTACTCTTTTGCCTACTTGGGAAAGGAATTTTCTTTCTTAAAACACAAACTAAAATGTGTTATTCTATGATAAAAACAGTGACAGCAATAAAAATGATTGCTATCATTTATTGAGTGTTTATCCTGTGATCGATACTGTGCTAGTGATTTACACATAAATATATTCCTCACAAAAATATCTGCAAGATGTTACTATCTTCCTTTTCAGATCAGAAATTAGAGCCTTCAAGAAATTATATTATTTTCCTAAGTTTAAACATATATTCCCAAGCAGAAACTTAAGCCATCGGATTTGAGGCACAGTATTCTCAAATCAACATTTCTATATCCTTTCTTCTTTGGGAAAGACCTGTATTCTCACATCGAAATTACAGATTGGTTACGGCGATGGCTATTTGTATCCAAAATAACAGAAGAAACCAACAAGGAAAAGGAATGTTTATAAAGTCAAATGTGAGCAGATCATAGGCAGTGTGTCCTTTCCATCATGGGATGTTCTGGGGGTGCAGAGGATCTTAGGAGGTGGCTGCCCTGGGCACTGTGACCATATTTATTCATTGTTGCTTGGACTGGACATGAGCTTTCACCATACTTAGGCACTATACACATTTGACAAAAATGGAATATGTTTTATTTTTTTTTTTATTTAAGGAAAGCAACACATAGATGAACAACTTTCTACTTTCTTGTTTACAAGCAATTTCCTGCACACGCATGAAGGGATTGTGGTTTGCTTCCACCAGCAGAGTGCTCTAGGCTCATCCACTACTTCTTGTTCAATTGGAATCTCCCCATTTTGATCGCTATGAAGGACAAGTTCCAATTCCCAAGCAAACACTTCCTAGTAAATTGGAAGAAGGGAATATTCTTTTCCTCCTATTTAGACAGATATTTCTTACCAGTTGTGAAACTTTGGCCAAGCTGTATAATAAGAGGTTTTGTTTTCAATTAGAGAAAAAGAACAAATAATCCCCAGGTCATATAATTGTTGGGAGGTGTAAATAAATAGCACATGATAAATTCACTGATGCTGTAGTGGTAGCTAATAGGAGTGTAATTACTAGTATCATCTTTCCAGAATCAGCAGAATGTCATGTACAACCTACACTGTAACACCACTCCCTAGTTCTCCGTTCTGCAAGAACAAGCTAAACTCTCCTTTCCCAGCTTTTGTTCATATCCACCCAGCCCATATTATTTTCAGTGTTCCTGTGATTGAATTCTGTGACACCACCTCCTCTTTTCATCCATTCCATACTCACTGTTTCTCAGTGTCTTTCGCAGCTTTTTCGTCCCTCAGCTGGCCTGTGATGACGAGATGCCCAGCTGCACTCTCCTGCACCTGCTCCCTGGGCTATTTTAGCCACACATCAGTGACCTCTTGTTCAGCAGTCTGTCAGTGTGATCTAACCTGAAGTCTTCAGATGAAGCCAGGGTACTCGACACATGCTTCTGTATTTTTCACAGTCGCCTCAAACTTAACACTCGAGGACTGAGTTTATGATAACTCACCCCATGATCACCCTTCTTGCTAATCAGTGTCTCCCTCAACAGTTCTGTATTAGCAAATAACACCAATGACCATCACGTTTAAAGAAGTTGAAGACACAGGAGCCACTGTTGACCTCCGCTCTGTCACCCTGCCTCATCTCTGACTGACGGAAGGTGCTCAGTCACATCTGTCACCCTCGAGGTACCTCACTCGTCTTTGCACTGTTCCCCATTCTCATCACCATCACCGACGTGCAAACATCCTGTTTTCTCCCTATTCTGTTGCAAAAGCTTTTAACAAGAAGTCTCACGCCCACTCCTTCCTCTCATCAATCCTGCTCCACAGCGCTTTAAAACAACCCCCAAAATTGCAAATCTGACTGGACATTTTTGGTTGTACCTAAATTCTTTAAAAGATATCCTGAAAGTCTTAATATTGCCTTTGTGTCCAACATGGTTTGGCTCCTCCTGAGGCCCAGTCTACACAAATTTCAAATTTCTCTCTCTGTAATCCAGAGTCTTTGCTCATGATATTTCTATCACCTTTCCCTTCACTAATGTAACACCTCTCACCAGTCACATCGCAACTCATTCTTCTCTGGAATTCCAGGCTGGGTCAGTTTCCCTCTCACATGATCGCTGGGTGCCCTGGGCTTCAAACCCGTGGCTGGTGAAGTTGTAGCCGTTCTGCAAGCAGCCTCCTTCAGCAGGCTGCACCCCACCCACCATGCAAATTCCAGGAATACAGGGAAATTATTTTGTGTGTGTGACCACCATTGTCTTTCCAGAGTGTAGGGCAATTCAGGGACATATTCAATAGCTATTTGTAGAATGAATAAACGAATGAATAAACTCATCGAAAAATGAGGAAGCTTCCAAATGAACTATTACTTAGAGCACGTCATTTAATGTCCACCTCTAGTGCCAGCCTATTCACAGTGCTTCATGTATAGGCCTTTCTCCTTTCTTCTTTTCTGGCTAAATTAATTGCTCCCTCCATCTTTCTAATATGGTTTATTGCTTCCATTTCTAAGCTTTTTATGGAAAACAACTGGGCTATTTTTTGGTCTTGTCGAGAAGTCAGCAGATAAGAGAAAGACAGCCATTACTTTCTGGGAGCTAGAATTAAAGAGATGCCTTTATTGCAGATGTCATGATGTGCATATTGCTAAGGCCCACTCCCCACCCCACCACTCTGCTGTCTGCCTCCTCTCTCTCTCTCTCTCTCTCTCTCTCTCTCTCTCTCTCTCTCTCTCTCTCTCTCTCTTAATATTCCACATCTAGACAGACAAGATTCAAGTAGACAACAGCAACAACTCATGAAAGACATCCTGGCGAGGCAAAAGGTATGAGCCTCCAAAAGTAAGAAAACAGTATCTTCTTTTTTTTTTTTTTCTTTTTGTCTTTTTTCATGACCGGCAACGGATCACAACCCTCAGTGTCGCACCCATACCGGACCGGGACCGGCAACGGGATC
>NW_007734261.1:27322-41486 GCF_000696425.1 Galeopterus variegatus | reverse complement strand
CGCTCAGCCAGTGAGCGGGAACCGGTCTGTATGTGGGATCCGAACCCTCGGCGGGAGCACCGCCACACTTCCCAAGCGGTGCACTGTAGCAGTGCGCCACCGGGCCGGCCCACAGTATCTTCTTTGAGACAGAAGCAGAGTAGAGCCCAGACACACTGAAGGGCCGATCAAACAGAAGAAAGTCAGACGTAACACTTCACTGTATTTTTCTTTAGATCATTCAGGTCTCAACTTCTACACTCACTGATTCTGAGCTATTTATCATGTATATTATTCTTTTTCATGTTTTGAAATGTGTTCTTATGACTGGTAGAAAAAGATACAGTCTTTGGAATAGTCTGGTGAACATCTTTATAAATGTTAACTGGCATGAATTTATTTGTACATCAGGGGCTACTGCTATTTCCAACATGATCTTCAGAGCCTCACAATTTCTCCTTTGATTCAGAGATGGAAAACACAGGGGATGAGATATTATCAACCAGTAACGCCCTTCTGCAAACACTTCTGGCAGCCCTCAACATTCGATTATGCAAAACAAGGCTTCCGTTATTACCAGTTAGTATGGAATCCTTATTTCAAAAGAAGAGAGAGAGGAAGAAAAAAAAATTCAGACCAGACTGTTAAATAAGAGTGGCTATAAAATATAAAAGAAAAAACAAACAAACAAAAAACTACCTGTTTGACATGGACTACAACAAAATTTTTGATAAACTGAAAGAATCCTACACCCCCCTCCCCCCCCCAAGGAAAATGCTTGATATGCCTTGGTTTAAGAAAAAAAAGGAGATTTGTGGAGACTTTACGAAATATTTATATTTAAAATAAGAAGGGCGATTATTAACCTTTTAAAAGCATTAGCATACTATTACCAAAATATACATTTACCTTTTTTTTTTACGAGTGTCATTACTAACCTAGTTGCATTAATCACAAGATGGCATATCCAAAACATCAACAAGCAACTGGATAAGAAAGTTTCAACTTAATATTAAACAAGAAACTTTGTGATTTTATTTGTTATTCTTATTTTGGGGAAAGAATAGATAGAAATCATATGTTCATGCAAATATAGGATTGAATTATGAAGAATAATATTTTGGAATACAGAGATAAATTCTTTCAGACTTTGGTTTCTTTCTGTGATGGAGTGACTGGTACAAGACTCTCCCTCTTGCAATAAACAATATGTAACTGGACAAAATATATGAAGATAATATTTTTAAGCACTGAATAATGGGCATTGTAGGACAACAGCCCCAGAGGAGAGAGAACTCAAATGGCATGCCCCATCGCCCCCAGTTTTCCTGGGGAAAATTTGCTGACACTACTGCAAAAAGCAAAGCACCCAGATCCTGTTAAATTGAAAATACAGGGTGAGAGTCTGTTGTAGCTGAAGCAGCTGAAATCTGGGGTGGCAGAGGTCAGAGAAGAGAGCTGTGCAGACAGCCTCAGAACCCTTTAAAAGTCCAAGCTGAAGGGGCTGAACAGATGTATAGGTTCAGTGCAAACCACCCAATATGTACCAGATAGAAGCTGCCGCAGATTTGAGAGCTGAACAGAGACGGCAGACTTAGAGTAATGCTGGACTCACTGGAGATCTCATTAACACCAATGACAACCAGAAGTGACCAGAGAGGCAATAGGGACCATGCCCTAGGGCAAAATCTACTCTGGACCCACCCTAACAGACTAAAAGTCAAGCTTTGGTAAGATCTCAAAGAAGACAGAATTTGGGGGTTGAGTTACTTGAAGTGAAAAGAGTTTGGAAACATATGAAATTTCTATAGATTTTCACCAACCAAGCATAAAATCAAGTTTACCAAAGTTCAATGTGATCAAACAATAATCTGACTACTAAAACAAGAATCAATATATTTTTTTAAGGATGATAACAGGATCCAGATTTTCTCCACCGATTGTTACCCAAAATGTTCAACATATTTTTTCAAATCACTGGAATTACAAAAAACAATACTAAAAGAGAAAAGAAAAAAACAAACAGATAATGTAATTCATCAAGGGGAAAAAGAAAGAAAGAAAGAAAGAAAGAAAGAAAGAAAGAAAGAAAGAAAGAAAGAAAGAAAGAAAGAAAGAAAGAAAGAAAGAAAGAAAGAAAGCATTTAATATAAAGCAAATACTAATGACCCAGAAACTGGACTTTACAAACACAAAGCAGCTATTTTAAATGTTTCAAAAAAATTAAAGAAAAATATCGTTTTAATAAGTAAGATATAGGGAGTCTCATCAGAGATGTAGAAACTATAAAAAAAGAATAACACTGCAACTTTTAAAATTGAAAATCACAATAACTGAAAAGAAACATTTCCATGATGGTCCCAGCAAGAGACTGAAGAGAGAATAAGGGAAACTATTTCCATAAGAAAGAAGTCAGCACACAGGTAGGGTTCCCTGGGAAGCAGACTCTCCTATAGAGATTAGGTTACATGGGGGGGGGGGGTGAGAGTTCTTTGGGGATTAGTATCCTTAGGAGGGAAGAGAAGGAGTAAAAATTGGACCAAGGGAGAAGTTGAACTGTGATTCAGTCCCAGTGAAATTCTCCATCAATCAAGCAGAGAGCTCTAGAGCTGGGCCTGGCATTTCAGAGCTCCTGGAGTTGAAGTGACACAACAGAGCCTTTGTACCCCTATGCTGATCAGTCATTACATCCTGCCTGCCTTTGGAAGTAGCAATGTCCCTCAGAGAGGCAGTTTTCCTCACCAGGGTCAATGTCCACAGAGGGTTTACAGCTGATGAGCTCCTTTTGATCACACTCCCAGTACCTGCATGACTAAGTCCTGCAGGAGGCTCTGGATGACAGATCACAGCACCTGCACCTGCACCTCCCCCCCATCCACTTCTGTGTGTGCTATCCTGGAGCAGATCCCCCAGGGTTTTGCATCTTTCTCTGTGTGGGTCACACCTTAGAGGAAGGTTACTGGGAAGAGCTGCAGGCCCTGCCTAAGCTTTTGGTGTCCAGGCTGCAAGGGGTCCTCACTGACACCCTCCTCTCCTACCCAGTCAGGACTTCCTTCTCCTTCAGCCGTGCCTCTGCTTATCTGGTGGCTCATCTGGTGATGTGATCTAGACTTTTATGTCCTAGCCATTTGTGCCCCTGGTCACCATGTTTACCTCAAAACTGTATAAGGAAGTGTGAAAACAAGCCAGAGTAACCACCTGAGTGCTGGATGTACTCTTACCTGTCCCCACAGCAGCCTGTGTCCTTTTGATGGTCAAGGTCAACTATACCTGACACAACGGTGACTCTTTTTGTTCACCAGTTCTCAGGAATAAAGAGCCTGAAATGCCCAGGCTGTAGCTCTAGCGTATACTTTAAGGGGACTCTTGGTGTGTTCCCGGGTGGAGGTGTTCTCCCTTTGGTAACACAGAACTCTAAATCTGCAGATCACAGAGCTTCAGAAATGGGAGACACAAATCACCTAATGAATCACTAGAAGTGATGGTGAGCAGTGCGACTGCCACCTTGACCGCATGCTTCTCAGATCATGTGTTCCACTTGCTCAGGGAGCAGCACCATATAGCTGCCATTGCTTTAAAGGACATACTGCATTCTGGATGATAATGCCCCACTGTCAGCTGTGCCTTTAAACAAACCATTTCATTATTTTAACAGGGTGACAGTAACTGTATATCGATAAAAACAGCTGGGTTTTGTTGCAAGTTAATCCTCTTTATTGGACTGGCTGCCAGGAGCAAAGGGGTGGAAGCAGACCTGTGATGTGTGCATGTTATCTTGCAACACACAGGCCTCCTTTCAAGTAAAGGGGAGTTCCTGGCCTCCTAGGAAGAACTCGTTTCACAGAGAGGAACAGGTCACTTTCACAGGATCAGAAGGTTCAGGGAAATCTGGACATTCAAGATATTTGGGTCATCAACCCAGATCTCCTCATTCTATGTGTTGGAATCACCCTTTCCCAGCCAGAATCCTGCACTTTGCATGGCAGAACAGCCTAGGATGGAGGTTTTTCCTTCTTTAAAGCTCAGCTACTTTTTCCATTAAGCCCTGGGTTTGGTCCTCAGCTTTCTCTGCCTTCTACTTTCAAGAGATAAAAGTCTCTTTATATGCAATCAATGAGGCCTTCTGGTTTCCACATTTAGTTTTTAATTGTCAATCAATCACTCTCAAGTGTAGCAGTAGCCACTCAATCTCACTATCCTTACGGTTACTATTTATCTCGTATTTCTCAAACGTCAGATTGTACCAGCTAATGCAGTGCTTGCCAGTGGTATAAACATTGCAGTTCACAACCAGTGAATGTTTTAGCATCGCATGTTATCTTGTGCCAGGGAAACTCTGTGCTACACCTGCCACCAGTGAGGTTTCATTGCCAGCTGGATGGCAACTGGTCCAGCTCCACAATTCCATTTTAAGCTCTCCTTTATTTGGACCATTCCTAGTACCAATTGTCATGGTTTAGGTCCCCCAGTAGCAAAATCTGAGATTGAAATTAGCATGCAGGATGCTCATTAGGGAGTGTGATTGGGATCAACACCTTGGAATAGATGGAAGGTTTTGGCACAGGGAGAAAATGAGCCATGGGTTAGTCCTTACAATGCCTTGAGCCACGCCCTGGGGAGCACTACGACTGAGCTGTCAGTGTGTATTGTCTGGAGTTGTGTGGAGTGTCAGGATCTTTATTTCACATGTTGATCTGACATTGAATGCAGGTTGCCTGTGAAGGGAATTGTGAACATGGAGATGCGAATTCTCAAAGAGGTTTTACCTGAGGGCCATCATACCAGAAACTGAGAGGAGTACCAGCTTTCATCATAAAGTCCCTAATCTGTTTGAACAGTGTCTAATTCTAAAATTAAATGGGCGTCTTTCATATGGTAGCCGTGTAGACACTAGCTGTAATTTTCTATTTTCTGAAAAATCAGGCAAGCAATGTAGGACGAATTCATCTGTCTTTTTGTCTTTTTTCTTTTTTTCCTTATGAGAATACCACTGATTTTAGAAGAGTTTTTATAGGAATATGGAGCCACAGATTGGAGGTTAGCCAGTACCATCTGCATTCATATCTTCCAAAGTTCCTCTTTAGCAGAGAAGAGTGCTAGCAAGTCCATCTCCACAATTTACATGCCACGATGTGAGAAAGGTATGTTTATTATACCAAAATGGTTAAATCACATTTCATTGTGCTATTAGTTGGGAATTTTATTGCCTTTTAAAATTTTATTCATGAGATAGCTTATCATTGGATCTCTGGCCAAGTCTTAGTCATATTTTAAAAATCACTTTAGGGGAAGAAGATATAACAATTACAATTTTTTGAAGTTGTTATGACATGCAAACAGAAAGGACATTGTTGGATGGGAGGGAGGAGAGGGTGGAGGGAGGTTTCTGTAATGGGCCATAATAATCAACCACATTGTATATCGACAAAATAAAAATAAATAAATAAATAAATAAAAAATAAAAAATCACTTTAATAAAACTGTCCCTGAATTTTGGCTTTAGAAAGATGGAAATACATTCCATGTTCTTGGATTTGGAAACACAACATTGAGAAAATGTCCATACTACCCAAAACAATCTACAGATTCAATGCAATCCCTACCAAAATACAAATGACAATCCTCCCAGAAATAGAAAAAAATAATCCTAACATTTGTATGGAACAACAAAAGACCCTGAATAGCCAAAGCAATCCTGAGCAAAAAAATAAATAAATAAAGCTGGAGCCATTACACTGTCTGACTTTAAATTATACTAAAAAGCTATAGTAGCCAAAACAGCATGGTACTTGCATAAAAATTGACACTCAGACCAATGAAACAGAATAAAGAACTCAGAAATCAACCCACATCCTTACAGCCAACTAAACTTTGACAAAGGTTACAAGAACATACAATGAGGAAAAGATTGCCCCTTCAATAAATGGTGCTGGGAAAACTGGACATCCATATGCAGAAGAGTAGGACTGGACCTGTACCTCTCACCATATAACAAAGTCAATTCAAAATGGAATAAGACTTAAATATAAGACCTGAAACTATACAACTCTTAAGGGAAAACATAAGAGAAAACCTTCAGGGAGTAGACTTTATGAATATGACTTTACAAGTATTCATATGGGCAAGGACTTTATGAATATGACCCCAAAAGCACGTGTAACAAAAGAAAAAATAAACACAAAAGAAGGAAAGCATACAACATGAAATACAATGTGTGAAGAAAAGCTTCAGTGCGATATCTGAATTTACTACTGAATAATAGAGAAATCACTATGATTTTTTTAGCTAAAAACAGGTCACAAGCTATATAATATTAATAACTTGATATTTATTAATAGCTTGCTTTAGGTGAAAGAGATGCTGGGGAAGTGCTTTAAGTGAGAACACTCCACAGCANATAAACACAAAAGAAGGAAAGCATACAACATGAAATACAATGTGTGAAGAAAAGCTTCAGTGTGATATCTGAATTTACTACTGAATAATAGAGAAATCACTATGATTTTTTTTAGCTAAAAACAGGTCACAAGCTATATAATATTAATAACTTGATATTTATTAATAGCTTGCTTTAGGTGAAAGAGATGCTGGGTAAGTGCTTTAAGTGAGAACACTCCACAGCAGCTTTTCAGCCCCCAGCCTGAGTCCCTACGTGTGTTAAAGTCATAAGGAGGCATATATTGCCCGAATGTAGAAGGCTCTTAGGCTAGTGGACAATGTGATTGCTGGTCATGAGTTACTGAGCACCCTGTCACTGCAGAAATGCACTCAAGGGCTGCATGACCGTTTTTCAGGATGTTTAAGAGAAATTCTCTGTATAGGGTTCAACTGGCTATCCACAGGGGCCCGTGTGAACGATAAGGTTCTGTGATTCTAAATCTTGTCAAGGTAATTCCATGATTAAAGACAGGTTATACTTGTGAAAAACACAACTAGAAAAAAGAGCTTGTCTATAAAGGAAACATGACTTTTGAAGCCTTCTCAGAGGGAAAGCTTTTCACGGTGCATCTCCTGATCTAAGACAAAAGGGAAAGCGTCAGCAGAGATGAAGGGACTCAAATGGGTCCACGGCATGGATCTGGGCAGTGAAGATGACAGCACAGGAAAAGGGGACGTGCAGGCACGTGTATCCTGCCTTGTAATGAGGACACGTCCCCCATCCTTAAAAAGAAATGCTGCTGGGAAGGAATATGGTTGGAAGAAGGCTCTCTGCACATATTAAATATCAACAAGTAAATTCAGATATCCAGATAATTATTATGTATGGTTTGTATATTATACATACATACACAAAAGAAGGAAACCATACAACATAAAATACAATGTGTGAAGAAAAGCTTCAGTGTGGTATCTGAATTTACTATTGAATAATAATTTATATGAGCTAAAGAAGTCAGTATGATTTTGTTTAGTTAAAATAGGTCACAAATTACAGTAATATTAATAACTTGATATTTATTAATAGCTTACTTTAGATGAAGCAGATGCTAGATAAGGGCTTTAAGGGCATTAATTAATCTCCCTGATAACTCAGTGTCTGGCTGCTCTTATCACCCCACCTGCAGATGAGGTTCCAGGTACAGCAAAGTGATGGGCACAGGGTTTCTAAGTGGAGAAGGGGAAAGTGAAGCTCCATGGGTCTGATTTGAAAGCCCCTGCTACCTCAGTGTCTGGCTGCTCTTATCACCCCACCTGCAGATGAGGTTCCAGGTACAGCAAAGTGACGGGCACAGGGTTTCTAAGTGGAGAAGGGGAAAGTGAAGCTCCATGGGTCTGATTTGAAAGCCCCTGCTACAGGTCACATTGCAGAACTGCTTCCTAGCTTAGGTAGTGAAAAAATAAAATCAGGTTCAAGGTGATTGATTTGTATTTTATGTGGTCTTCTGTGTTCTGTACCAAATCTGCTCTCTTATCAGTGCTGGCATCCTTTCTTATGCAAATTTTCCCCATTCTTTAAGCTGCTGCTCAGCTCCCATCTATTCCATGAATATCCTGTTTACTTCCTTTAAGAGTAAACTTTTCTTGTTTCAACTGTAATGACAAACTGTGCGCTGTCTTAGGATTTCTTGTATTATACTTGTATATGACCTGTGTCTCCAAAGAATATATGAGCTACAATAGTCCTCCTTTATCCACCGGGGACACCCTCCAAGACCTTCAGTGGATGCCTGAAACCAGGGATATACCAACTCTATATATGCTAAGTTTTGTCCTATACATACCTGTGATAAAGTGTAACATAAATTAGGCATAGTAAGGGATTAAAAACAATAACTACTAATAAAATGAAATAATTACAACAATATGCTGTAATAAATGTTATGTGAATGTGGTCTCTCTCAAAATATCTTATCATAATGTAGCCTCTTATTTTCAGGACATGGATGACAATGGGTAATTGAACACATGCAAAACAAAACCACAGATAAAGGGGTGCTACTGTATTTTGGGTTAAGAATGCTGCCTTAAATAAGGGTCAAATTAGATTTTCTGTATTCCTAAATATGACCAAATCCTCTGTTTTTTAGGAAAAGAAATTAATAATTATAGTGGAGGATCTGGAATCACCTGAGAACCACCAGACTAAAGAGACTGTGTAAGAAAGCCCATTTCTAGTGGTTAAGTTTGCATAAGGCTGTATGCCATATTCTTTCTTAGAGATTTGCAACATCACCACATTGTAGGTACAGAAATGTTCTGTGCATGGAACCAACTTAAATATATTTTGTATATAAAATTGTATTTTATTTAAAATGTATTTTTAATGTAACATAAGATTTTTTAGAAAAGATTTGATCTTTGAGCAATTTTTGCAAATCTATCTGCTATTAACATTTTCCAGTAAATGTTTGAATCTTCACTGATAGCAAATATGTCCTTAAGTCTAAAACCAAATGATCTCAGGATGCTGGACTGATTGATATCAAACCAGTAACTGTTGCTTTCAAATGATATGGGAACTGTGAAGTTTTCTCAGTTTATAAATACAGATCTGTTCCTGTTGAACCTTGGACTATCTTCACACAATTTTAAGAACTCAATGATTATAAACATTACCTTAATTTTAGAAAAGTAATTGAAATTATTTCTTGTAATCTTATACAAATGTTCTATTTCTAAGCATTGCTATATCTTCTCATTCTTTTTCCCATGTTAAATTAAAAATTCACATATTGTATCTTCATTTGTTTTACTCTGGTTTTATCGTGACTTGAAACTTAATGGAATTTCAATGTGTATCTTCATTTCACAAGTCATTTCCAGTGTCACAAGATGTACTTTTAAAATTTCCTGTTATGGCTTTGTAAGATATGTGTGTGTGCATGTTTCTAAAATAACAGTGATACCATCTCATTATTGCACACTAAGGTTAAAAATGATAGAAGTATATAATGATAGCAAAATGAAATATCTAGGTATTATTCCCTCCATGTGGCTGTCTAAGCCCTTCTCCCTAATGCTCTAGAACTGATATGAACCAAATTGTTGCATCCCCTCCCTCTAAGCCCACCCCTACCAAAATGCCTATGTTGAAGCCCTAACCTCCCATGTGACTTTATTTGGAGAATTGGATTTTTAAGAGGTAATTAGGTTAAATGAAGTCATAAGGATGAGCCCTAATTGGATAGGATTGGTGTCCCTATGAGAAAGAGAGCTCTCTGTGCATGCACATACCCAGGAAAGGCCATGTGAGGACACAGCAAGAAGGTGGCCATCTGCAAGCCAAGGAAAGAGCCCTCACCAGAACTCGACCATGCTGATATCCTGATCTCAGACTTTCAACCTCCCTATCTGTGATAAATACATAGCTGTTGAAAAGCCACACCAAGAAGGGATTTACTCATGGAACTTTCAAACACAGTATTTTCACCAAATAGTGTAAGTGTGATGCACTCTATGAATAAATAAATAAATAAATTTTAAATTGTATTTATTAAGCTTTTTGTTTGTAGAAATTTCAGCACCGATATTTTGAAGATATTGCAGGTTTTATATTATATAAACAGTGTTAGTAGTCAATATTGTAAGGAAAACTTAAATTGTAACATTGGAGAAATGAAAACACTGTAATGTCTCAAATAGAATTGAATAAAAAATATCAAGATTTCTAAAAAAAAAAAAAATAGATAGAGATAGATGGATAGATAAAGATTTGGATACAAATAAAGATATTTCTGGCTCTTCCCATTGAAATGGCCAAAGCAATGTCACACCAGCAGCAGTGAGCCTAACAGTAGTAGATGATACCCAAATTAAAGTCTATAATACCTTTTCCCACTTAATTGAATCTAGGCTTCTTTGAGAAATGGCTGATTTCCAGTTTGGGAAAAAGAAGGTACAGGAGGCCCTGGTGTACCTTGAACCACAAAACAAAAGTGCTTTTAAAGAATAATGAGATAATAGCAAAGGATATAAGATTTAGATTAAAGAAACTCCCACTTGCAAGATTCATAATAATTTGAGCATGAAAAAATGCAGTGGATCAAAACTCATTGAATAACTAAAAATCCATGAAAAATCATGAAATGAAAAGACTATGGGAAATTCTGTCCAATTAGTAAGACCAGCGTTAGAGGGATCCTTGGGTAATAGCCACTCAGTTCATCCCATATGCAATTGTCCAAAAATGCTCTTAAATCATACATAAGGTTGTTTCAGAAAAAAACAGCAGAAGACAGTGGTGATTAATTGTGCCACTTTCCACCTGTCTACTTTCTACCCAACACAAATTTATTAAAGGACACACACAGTCTAGTTTGATTCTCCCCCTTCTATCAGAAGGGTCTGCATTCACCTAATTGTTATTTAGTGATAACCAAACACAGATATTATTGACTGAACTATAAGAACATGGGTTAGTTATAGATATTGTTTTATTTACTCTTAGATATTTATTTTAAATAAGTTGAAGCCTCCACAAGATTAAAAAATAAGCTTCTTACCAGAATATTTGAATCTCATGAGGATTGTCTATATATACACTTAATGAATCACTGTAAATATTACCTGTAGAACTTTTGGGTTAAATTATGCCTCGAAAGCAACTCCTGATAGAGCTTCTCATGTGTGTACCAGATGTATTTCAAGGCACAGGAAACAAACAAACAGAACTTACCATTAATAGCCAAGCTATTGCCAAAACTTAATATTCACCTTAATAATGAAATACTTGGAGACAGAAAGGAAAAGAAAAGTGTGTGTGTGCTGTTTGTGTTATCCAGGATGAAAGAGGAATCCCACCTGAACACAGCAAGGTAAGAAGACCAATTTGCCAAAACTTAATATTCACCTTAATAATGAAATACTTGGAGACAGAAAGGAAAAGAAAAGAAAAGTGTGTGTGTGCTGTTTGTGTTATCCAGGATGAAAGAGGAATCCCACCTGAACACAGCAAGGTAAGAAGACCAACCTGGCATTGTGTATTCTCTGTGCTTGCCTCAAAGATGCAGAAGATTAACACAGTGCAAAATCTTACTTGCATTGTGAATCTCCTCTTTCATTCTAAGACTGAAAGTCAAGGGAGAGTGCAGCGCTGGGAGCGCAGTGACACTCCCGCCACGCATTTGGATCCTATATAGGAATGGCCGGTGCGCTCCCTGGCTGAGTGTGGTGTGGGCAACACCACACCAAGGGTTGCAATCCCCTTACCGGTCAGGAAAAAGACATTAAATAAAATAAAGAAAGTCAAACAAGCACACAAGCAAATGAACATACACAGAGAGAATCATCTGTGCAGAGGGCAGGGCAGATGCTGTCCTCAGATCACATGTGTCGGGAAATGGAGAGATGGCAGGTAACATACGGAAGACGGAGACATTGAAAGTCAGTCTTGGAGACAGTAAAATACAGGATGGAGAACTATGTGGAGTGGCTCATTCAACTCAGTTCTGAACTTCTTTGAGGAGGGTTTTCACACAACAGAGGGTAGGAAGATATGAACTACATTCCCTGCACCTCTTTACAAGTTAAGATCAGCAAGAAAATACTATTTTGTCAACTAGAAGCACCAGCACAATGTTTAGATGGCAGAGGAGGTACTGAACAGAATAAAACAAATTGCAACATATAAAAATTTGTGGGACACAGCTAATGCCCAGAGAAATAAGCACTTATCCTAGAGAAATGAAAACTACGTCCACATGAAAACATACACAGAACTGTTCTTAGCAGTTTTATTTGTGTTAACAAAAAACGGGAAGTAGCCAAAATATCCTGCAATAGATTAGTGCTAAATCAAACTGTGGTATTTCCACAGCACGGAGTATTACTCAGGAATAAAAAAACAATGATCTCTTGATACACACAACTTGGATGGATCTCAGGGGCATTAAGCTGAGCAAAATGGTCGCATGCTGCGTAATTCCATTTCCATAACATTTTTGTCATTTCAGAAATGTTACAAAAATCTATAAAATGTTATAATTTAAATAAAATTACAGAGTGGTGGTATCCAGGAGTTAGAGGTGTGGGGAGCCAGAGAAATGGGTGTGACTATAAACCTCTAGATAGTTTNCGGAGACATTGAAAGTCAGTCTTGGAGACAGTAAAATACAGGATGGAGAACTATGTGGAGTAGCTCATTCAACTCAGTTCTGAACTTCTTTGAGGAGTGTTTTCACACAACAGAGGGTAGGAAGATATGAACTACATTCCCTGCACCTCTTTGCAAGTTAAGATCAGCAAGAAAATACTATTTTGTCAACTAGAAGCACCAGCACAATGTTTAGATGGCAGAGGAGGTACAGGATTTTCCAGCTGTGAAGCCCAGAGATGTGACTGTCCTGTGCAATATGGGAGACATTCTTAGTGTCATAAGGTCAGTCCCCAGCCTTGTGCATGCAGGTGATGCATTGATCCCACCAGCATGGTGGAAGCAGTCAGAGTCCATGTTTCCTCAGTGCTCCTTGGAGAGATCATGATCATGAACACAGTAGCTCCCATGGTAGCTACCTCTCCTGCATTCTTCTAGTCCTGCCAGACATCCTGTAATCACCTAATTTTGTGAATTAAACCTTGTCTCCTTAAAATATATGGAGTGATTTCTGTTTTCTGCAGGAATAACTGAGTTGCACTGGTGGCTAACTCAACATTTTTTGTCATATATATTGGTTTAAGAGAAGATGACAAGAAAATTGACCCTCAAATTATATTCAGTCACTGGAACAGTTTTTTAAAAATTCCTATTACAAAACCACATTGGCAACAACAACAGCAGCAACAAATAACTTTAGGCAGAACACGAGCTTTCCAGGATGCACTGTTTTCATAGAAACCACTAGCTTCTTATTTACACCTGCCAGATTTGTGCCCGTGACTGTTCTGGTGCAGGTGGTATCTCCTCCACCTGAGTTGGAGCTGAGAGGGGATTGTGGCTGTGACTGAANTTGTGCCCGTGACTGTTCTGGTGCAGGTGGTATCTCCTCCACCTGAGTTGGAGCTGAGAGGGGATTGTGGCTGTGACTGAAAATACCAGAGTAAAGACACTAGACAACCACAGACATTTGCTGATGTGACAAAACAAAGATGAGGTACACTGTCTTAAATTGGCAATGAATAGTAACAAAAACATAACCACCGGGAACTATGAAAATTCACTTCAGAATAAGGTAAAGGGAACATCCTCTTGACAACCTAGAGAAACACAACCCTCTGGAAGTGGTTTCAGCACAATCGCGGGGGAAACAACAGCATTAGATGGAATTTGCAGTAGAGAACTGTATGGCTTCCTTGGAAATAGAAAAAAATGTACTGAAGAGAAGAAAATTAAATTTGAGACTGTATTAGATAATTTAGGATCCATAAAAATGAGCAAGAAAAGAAAATTTGCAAGCAAAATTTCATGAGCAGTAAACATTCATATTGCAAATCACATCAATGAGGTGGCACACAACATAAACCTTTTCTAAATTGTAAAAATAAGGGATGAAAAAGAGAAAATTATGAGAGAATAAAGATTAAAGTGGAAGGCAGACAAGATATATTTTAATTAAAAATATGTTGCAGAGGAATACATTATATAATTTTGAAGGTGTAGTTATCAAAGATATAAAATTCGGAAAAGAATTAACTTTGAATATCTTACTAGTTCTTAGAAAACACAAATGCACTAGAAAAATTCCTGAAAATGCTCAGTGAAAACCAGTATGTGGACACATTAGGAAAGAGTGCAGGGATTATGTCCAAA
>NW_007734261.1:24801-26305 GCF_000696425.1 Galeopterus variegatus | reverse complement strand
AATGCTCAGTGAAAACCAGTATGTGGACACATTAGGAAAGAGTGCAGGGATTATGTCCAAAATTATTGAGAAATCTTAAAAATAAATTAACAGCAAAACTTAAAAATCAAGAGAATGCTTTTATGAATATAGACTATTATATGAGAAGGCCTGAAGAACTTGAGATTAAGGAATAAAATTTATCAAAATAGGCTTCTAAATTTTTAAAGCCAAAACAGAGAAGATACTAAAATCTACTATAAATCTGCTGTAATTTAAATGTAAGAATGGAAGCACATATGAATGGGAAATTTATATTTGATAAAGTTGTCTTGGTTTTAGGATGAGAATCTTTTGAAAAGAATAAAAGTTCTCAATATTATAAAACAAAGAGTTCAAAATGGTTTTAAAATCCTGATGGATAAAACTACTCAAGAAATAGAAAAAAAGTTTTGAAATTTTATAATCCCCTCTTGTGAAATTCTTTCTAAACAAGAAATGTAAGCTAAAAGTTGTGAAAATAATTGACACACTTATTAAACTAACGTTAAGACACCATAAAATGTTCAAGGTAGCTAAAACACAAATGATTGCTTATAAATTATTTCTCTAAATAATTAAGCATATATAAGCACATGATCACTTAAATGTCATTTCTATTTATATACAATGAGCTTCTACACAGAAATATACAGAAATATTTAACGAGAGGAAAATATAGACATTGATCTGTCAGAGAAGTCCTGGCTTTAACACTAGTGCAAGATCTTCAGATAGGGAGGGCTGCTGTACCATATCAGTTGTTGGAGATTAGGGTTAAGGGCAGGGGATGGTTAAAGCAGCAGGTACACTTGCAGGCTTGGGCAGAAACATTTACAAGGACTGAAGGACTTCTACATTTCAACAACATGCCCAATTCTAGTTGGTACAGACCGAATGTCAAACTAGCACCTACAAACCAATAGAAGCAAGTGGATAAACTAGTAGACTTTTAAACCTGAATAAACCAATAAAAATACTCCACTGCACTAGTAACAAAATAATTGAAAATCAAAGCAAAAGTAAATCACCACATGTTAGCCTATGAATCTTAAAAATATGAAAGAATATGTGTTGAAACAGTGCGTGGGCATCTCACACTTTCTTGGTGGATTAATTGATTGTACCTTTTTAAGGCAAATTTGAAAAGAAGTCTTAAATTCTCACACACATACACAGATGTACAAAATTTGAGTATTTATTGACTTAACAATCCAACCTCTAGAAATCTATCCTACAGCAAACCAATCACAAGTATATAGTGTGATACTGCAGGGATATTAAGTACAGAATTGTTTTAGAACAAAAATGATTAAATGGCTGTGACCAGAATGCTGATAGAAATATGGACAGTAAAGGCCATGCTGTTGATGAGGTCTCAGGTAGAAATAGGGAACTTACTGGGAATTAGACAAAAAATCACTCGTTACACCATAGCTAGGAACTTGGCTGTATTGTGTCCATGCCCAAGGACTTTGTGGGAGGT
>NW_007734261.1:22083-23431 GCF_000696425.1 Galeopterus variegatus | reverse complement strand
CTGGGCTCTGCTACCCTCAGGAACCTGCTCTCTACATCCCAGCTGCTCTGACTGGAGCAGCCCTGCCTCAAGAGGCCCCAAGTATGGTTCATGCAGCAACTCTGGAGAGCAGAAGCCAGAAACCTTGGTGGCATCCACGTAGTGTTAAGTCTGCAGGCTGGCAGGACATGAGAGCAGTGGAAGCATGGCAGTCTCCACCCAGATCCCAGAGTATGCACGGAAAAGCCTGGGGGCCCAGGCGGAGACCTGCCACAGGAGTGAAGCCACTGCGGAGGTCATCTACTAGAGCAACACTGAACAGGAAAGTGGGTCAGATCCCCACAGAGAGCCCCCACCAGGGAAATGTTTAGTAGAGCCAAGGGAGCGGGGCTGCTGCCAGGACCCCAGAACTGTAACACCACTGGCAATGTACAACACTGGCCTGGAAAAGCCCCAGGCACCAGTGCAGCCCACTGGGCTGTACCTAGCTGAGCTGTGGGAGTGAGGCTGCCCTATGCTTTGGGGACCCAGATGCCCCATTTTGCCAGATGCAGGACTTGGAGTCAAAGATTATTTTGGAGCTATAAGACATAATGTCTGCCCTGCTGGGTTTCAGACTTGTTTGGGGCCTGTTTCTCCTTTTTTTTGGCTTAGTCCTCCCTTTTGGAATGGGAATGTGCACCCAATGTCTGTTCCACCATTGTATCTTGGCAGTCGATAAATTTGTTTTTGATTTTTATGGGTTCACAGCTAGAACGACTTTTGCCTTTTGTCTCAGATGAAACTGTGGACTTTGGACTTTTAAGTTAGTCCTGGAACAAACTAAGACTTCTGGGAGTGCTAGGATGGAATGATTGTATTTTGTATGCGAGAGGAACATGAGTTTTGGGAGGCCCTGTGCAGAATGATGGAGCTTGGATGTGTTGTCCTAGAACTTATGGAAATCTGATCCCCAATGTAGCAATTTGAGTCATGGGGGTAGATCCTTCATGAATGGATTAATACTCTTCCCAGGTGGAGGGAGTAATGAGTGAGTTCTCGCTCCATTAGTTCACATGAGAGCTGGTTGTTTAAAAGAACCTGACACCTCCTGTCTCTCTCTCTTACTTGCTCTCACCATGTGATCTGCTTGTACCTGTTGGCTGCCTGATGAGTAGAAGCAGCCTGAGGCCTGCACTAGATGCAGTTGTCACAGAATCATAAGCCAGATAAACCTCTCTGTTCTTTATGAATCACCCAGTCTCATGTGTTCTGTTATAGCAACATAAAACAGACTGATACATTAAACATAATAAGGGTAAATGACCTAATACCAAATTTAAAAACAGATACTACTTAAATAGAAAAAAAAAAAAAAAAAAAAACTTTT
>NW_007734261.1:16582-21720 GCF_000696425.1 Galeopterus variegatus | reverse complement strand
GAGTTTATTATCTTGCAGTCCTGATTCCGGGACTGGTTTCTGTGCAGCAGTGGTCTTCTTGCGGAGATGGTTCAGACAGTTCACAGAATCTGGGGCCGGGCAGTCAGAGGACAGACGTTCCTTGCTGGCCATCAGCTGAGGGCTCCCCTGTAAGGGGCGGAGGCATCTGTCCGGTGTTCCTACCCGGCAGGCCCGAGAGTTTATTATCTTGCAGTCCTGATTCCGGGACTGGTTTCTGTGCAGCAGTGGTCTTCTTGTGGAGTTGGTTCAGACAGTTCACAGAATCTGGGGCCGGGCAGTCAGAGGACAGACGTTCCTTGCTGGCCATCAGCTGAGGGGTCTCCTGTAAGGGGCGGAGGCATCTGTCCGGTGTTCCTACCCGGCAGGCCCAAGTCAGCAAGGGCACCCCAACTCCTCCTCACACCCTGAACCTCTCTGATCCTGCTCCCAGCTCTCAGACTTACTCTTCTGCCATTAAGGGCTCATGTTATTAATTGTGCCCACATGGATAATCCCTGTTTTAGGGTCACTGATTAATAGCCTTACTTACATCTACAAAGCCCCTTTACTGAACTACCTATATTAATGTTTGACCAAATAACCAGGGGACAGAAATCTTGGAGGAAGGGGGGCATCTTTAGAATTCTGCCTACTAGAGTCATTCATACCAGGGAAGCTCACCCCCAAGTCTTAGAAGACAGCCCTTTACTGTTTGTTTCCTGCCTTGTTCTGTTTTTCTTCAAATGTCAAGTAGGCCAGTTATTTCCTGGCCTCTTGAGACAGATTGTTGTTATTCACTGTCTTTCCCATTTCCTCCTTGCTTATGTTTGAGTCAGTTACCCATTATCACTCCCCCTTTTCCAAGCATCTTTATAGGTAGGCATAGGGTCTCCACCTGCAAGACCTATGAGCTGATGGGATTGATCTAACTCTTCTGCTTCTAACTAAATGGTGCCTGAAGTGAGCATGAGTTGCTATGAGTACAGGGGATACAAGTCACCGTTTTTACCTAAGTAAGCACTCAGAAAGTCTACTGACCCGTATTTAAATGCAGATATTAATGGTACCTTTGTAATATATTTGTAAAGAATTTAGGAGATTGCCTGACATAAAGTTAATGTTCAGTGAATATTAGTTTTTTGTAGTATTTGTTGTTATTTTAAGAATAATAGTTATTCGAGGTGAACCCAACATGCTGGAGCAAGTATTAGCAGCTTTAGGAGTGGAGCTATTTGTGGAATATACATTTACTTTTAGTTCAAGAATAAGTTTTCCAAGACCTCAAGTTTGGCAATTGGCCATGTGGTCTTCACTAAAGATAGAGATGTCTTTTCAAGCCAGAGGATGTTTCCTCAGAAACTGAATGGTTGGAAGAATTCTGTTTCTTTCAGTCTTTTACAAACATCAAGCAGGTGAGGGAAACACTTGCTGGAATCATGCAAGGCTTTTTCTGAGCTACAAATGGGCAACTTTTTATATTCTGTTGTTACTATTGGGTTTTGATGTTTGGCTCTGGATTAGCCACCCCAGTTCTATTCCTCTGTTTTCTTTATAATGTTGTTTTCTTAAATGTGCATTTTCTCTTAAATGTAACCCATTTTCAATTGGGACTGAAATAGTAGCACAGCAAATACTGAAACAAGAAAGTAGTTGGCAACGTGGTTTTCATAGGGTCATTGGAGTGAGCTGAGATGTGGTACTGAAATAGCTGAGGAAGGCCACTGTTTTGGCAAGAAATAAAGAGCAGAGAATGTCTAATGGCACACACTTGAAAAATGCCAGTGTTAGTACAGAACTAAATGAAGTATAATTGTAGATCCTGACACTTTTTATCCGACTTCAAAAAATAGCAATGTAGCAAAAATGGGCAAAGAATGCTTTGATCTATGCAAGATTTGAATGGAAATGAGATAGATAGGAGGTCCTCAGTTTCCCTGGGCTCCGGTTTTAGGAGACATCTCTGGGTTTCAAGCCACTCCCCAAGGTCTTAGGCCCTTCCTCTAGGCCCTCCCCTAGAGGAGAGTTACTGTTGTTTGTTGGACCTATTTTCAGCACCAATGCAGGACCTCAGGGGGCTGACTTATGCAAATCCAGTGGCTGGGCATGCTCAGTAGGAAGGGGTTATATAACCCGAATGGCAAGCATGTTCAGTAAAGTGGGATTTATGTTCATTAGAGAGCATGAATATGAGACTATAAAAGTTGAGTTCCAGCAGAAGGTGTTGTTGCTGCTCACTTTCCTGGGGCCAACCGTGTTTTGCTGGCTGAGGTGTGTATCTTTCTTTTGTATCAAACCTACTTTTGGCAAATGGCTGCTCACTCTCTAGAGCCAGTCTGCACTCCAGACTAGACTTAGTGTGTATTTCTTACTTTTGTATTAAACTTGGTGCAGGACTGCACGGTCTCTAGAGATAGGCCACACTCTCTTTGAAATCTATATCTCTTATTCATTACACTAAACCTGTTCTCATTTACTACTGTGACTGCTGTTGTATTCTTTCCTGTGGCAGAGTCAAGAACATGGTAAGATGATGAGATGGGTTCAGGCCGGCTATCAGGCCTTCCCAGACCCCTTTTTGTCCTGCATCAGAAACACATGGCACCAAAATTAATTCTATCATTGAATATTTCCATGAATTGACTAAATGTTGCTGGGTTCTGGAGAATTGGTGGGGACTAAATAAACTCTTCATGTCCCTGAAACCAGAGTGATTTCATCATTTCTCCCTTGTTCCTCAGACCATGGCACTGAGGTTCTGATGTGTCCTCTACTGACCACAACATGTGGAACAGTGTGGACGTGGGCTGAAACAGCATTACAGATATCTTCACATTAATGAAATCAGGTGTTTCATTGACTCTTTGGGATTTTATAGAAAGTGAACACGGAGGACACTTGTTTAGCAGAGACAGCTAGTGATGTGCTGGTATTTCCATGGTAGCCCGTGGTTGCCAGGAAATGCCAGAGGCTGTTTTCTGCCCATCTTTTATTGTTGTGGAGCTGTTTGACTAATTGTCAGAACAAAATCTGAGTGATAGGATGTGAGTTGCTTCTGGGACGTGCCTGCACCCACTCTTTTCTATTTGCTGTCGCCAAGCTCAGGACTGTACTGCCCTAAAAGGCAGTAGAAACTCAAATGCCTACTTGGAAATAAGCTGCCTGTTGGTCAGGAATATTATTCGCTCATGACAGAGGTTTTATTGTGGTAAGTCAATAAAAATTAGGGTCTAACCTCACAAATAAATGAATTTTAAAAATGCATGGTTAACTAAATCACAGAGGTGCAGACAGAGCTGTAAACACTCCTGCTGAAGAAAGTCTAGACTTTGGATGTTAAAAATTATAAAGTATGTAATTTTCAGGTCTTGAAGTTCCAGCCCAACTATCTTAATCAGAACGCCACTGAGTCAAGAGAGCGAGCGATTAGCACTATAAACATGCACTCTGAAGCTGCTCTGCATAACAGCTAATTACTTTGAGTATTACAAGTTCATTTTTGAACTCCATATTATCAGGAACAAATATTTAATTGGGAGACATTTTTAAAAATAAAATTGGCTTACAGCGCACTTATAAGGCCACTATGCAAATAAATAATTTGTTATAAATAACACAACTTTTTTAGGCTTACCCAGCATAGATATAAATTGAATTAAATTGGTTGTAATTACCTGAATTTAACTTTCTCTCCACAGAACCTCACTGCTCTGAGAAGCACCAGGTCATCAACACAGGCTCTCTTTAAATAGCACACAACTGACTTCATGTATTATTTCTGTCCAGTTTGCCTCATCCCACAAATTGATGTATACAGGTTGCAAGGTCAACATGAAAATGCTGATATTTTTGCTATTGTTTATAATTATTGCCCTGAAAAGATTAAATCCTTAAGTTTGAAGGTAATTTTTATCTTCCCTGCAGTCCTCATGGGGTGGTGTCCACACAAAGTGGGGAGAGTGTCTTCATTCCCAGCTCTCAACAGGCATTGGGTAGCCAGTAACTCAAGGGCACTGTTCCCTTGGCTTTGGTCTGCTGTTGTCTCTGTCTGCACACAAGTCCATAAAGAAAGGCCAGCTGAACACATCACTGGAGACACTGCTAACACCAAGCTGTCCTCTTAGAATCAATAAAACTCTCATCACATTATTTTTCAATAAAACAAACACACAGAATCACACTGGACTCATCAATGCAACAGACAAGACTTAAGGGTAAACTCCAGTTCTAGCTCACCAACTTCTTTTGCAAGTAACAGTGTTAACATGATTTTTAAGTCCTCAATCATTTTCACATATTCCAAATGTAGTGTATACTGTGATGTTTGGTCTATAAAAATGGCTAGAAGAGCAGGTCAAGAAACAGTGTCTATGTATCACAGTAAGGTCAGGTGAAGACATATGCAGTTTGCTAAAATTTGCAAAACAGGTGTGTAGATGAATGAATAGGGGTTGAGGGACTGGGTGGAAGAGGACATCTCAATGAAGAAGACATTCAGTTTAAATCAAGCAAGAATAAGTTTAAAAACAAAATCTTTAAAGTGATGTAGTTACATAATGCCAGAATTTATGGAGATTCTGTCTTGGAAAAGAACAAGGCTACAGCAAATTTTCCTAAACAATATAAGAAGAAGATTAAGGGGATGGCAGAACCAGGTTTTTAACAATAAGGAATCATGCTTATTTCAGAAACAGATGCCTTGTAAAACTAATTTTGTGTGTGGGTGCATTTATATATGGTATGCCTTTATTGCTTCCCACAAAACCTCCTATTTTATGATACCTTGTTCTTGCCCAAAAAACACAGATTTTTTTTTTTCCTTGACCATGCTACTTTTTCGAAATATAATTGCCCCACATCTGGGGAGAGATTCCTGCAGTTCTGACAATAGTAAGATCCTAAAAATGGATAGTGCACAGTTTAAACAGTATATAAAAATATATTATTCCCCAAATTAATTAATCAGGAAGGAAATTTAAGAGCTACCAATAGGTTGCTGAAAGTGGGGTGGGCAAATTTAAGCACTTAAATAGCTCCCTAAAGAATTTTCAGAAGAAAAACATTGTGGCTTACTTTAGCAGGTATGATGACTTCTGACTCATTGAAATGAGTGCAAAAAAGGTTATAATTCGATAAAAAAA
>NW_007734261.1:15192-16254 GCF_000696425.1 Galeopterus variegatus | reverse complement strand
AAAAAAAGTGCAACTAATTTTTTAAACAATGAAGAATAACCTTGTGTATTTTATTTCACGTAGTTCTCTTAATGTTCCTATGAAAGGCATAAGTCATTAACAGTCAATATTTATAATATTATTTCTAATATGAGGAAATTGCCACCTAAATCAGAGACTTTATTTCGCTAATACAAAATACTTATATTTGGGGAAAGCTCATCAGCTGGTTGATGTCATGCTACTTTGTAGACAGCAGGCAGCATAGCTGTGTGCATATTGTCTAGGAGGACATTACATGCTTCAATAGATATGCATCAACAGCCCCTGAGAACCCCATTAAGCCTTTAAAGACTTCTGGTCCAGTTGTTCTACTTGTAAGAATTCTTAATGGCTTGTAAAGTTCAAATATTTTTAGTATCAATGCAATAATTTTATGGACCTCCAATTTCATCTTTCATAACAATTATGTACTTAGTAGTGAAGCTGTAAGATCAATAAGTAAACCTAATTTTAAATTTCAGAACAATCAGTTCTTAAGAGAAACCAATGACTGCTTTATATTGTAAGTAACACTGAGTGTAGCAACATGTTATATTTCAAAAATCTGAAGTTGATTTCTTGACATAAGTCTGAAAACAGCTTAATTCCTTTTGGGCTTCCTGTTAAAATAAACTTCAGTCACCAAATCCAAGTCCTGCATATCCAAAGAGTTTTTAAGATGTATGTGTGTTCTGATAGAAAGAAGGAAATATGACTTAGTTTGTTTGGTTTAAATTAAGTTAAATTAATTAAATCACTTAAATTAAGTGGAATAACCATAGATTTATTATTTTAATTATTTTAATATATTATTTTTATTATTCATTGATTTAAATTTTTTTTAATAGAATTTAGCTTTCGGCCGAAATAGACAATATGTTTCTGACTGATCTTATTAAAAAATAAAAACTGTTTTTTTATTTATTCATCCATTGATGGACATATAGGTTGAATCCACCTCTTGGCTATTGTGAACAGCACTGCGGTGAACATAGGAGTGCAGGTGTCTTTTTGATACACTGATTTCATTTCCTTTGGTAT
>NW_007734261.1:13758-14210 GCF_000696425.1 Galeopterus variegatus | reverse complement strand
GAGAGACAAAAATTTGAATTCAGGACAGGCCCAGGAGGAGGGGCCATGGTAAATAGCCAAGGCTTTAAGTTGGAAACCTAAACAATGGTTTCCTTCATATAAAGATGATCTGGAAATAAGCAGGTACTGAAACACTGTAATCCTGAATGAAATGAGGTCTGCCATGACCTGGCTGCCTACAAGAAGCATAAATAAACACCCATAAAGCATCATGAACCTCAATGTATCTGTGCAGTTTCTAAATACTGTATCTGGAACTCAGTAAAACAACAGCAAAGCATGTGAGAAGGCAACTCTCAAGAGAAAAATGGACAGTAGACAACAAATAACAAGGAATCAAGAAAGAGAATTTAAAAGACACAGACTTTAAAATTACAATGAGTAATATATTTAAGGATTTAAAATATTATAGAAAGAGTGGAACTAAACAAAAATGAGAAAAATAAAAATTC
>NW_007734261.1:12749-13666 GCF_000696425.1 Galeopterus variegatus | reverse complement strand
AATGACTCCCATCCTCACAACAATGACAAACTGAAAATTAACAAATTGTCTTAGATCCATTAGATAACTGAAGTCACAGGGCAAAGTGCTGCTCCAAAAACTGGAGAGAAAGGGAGATCCCAAGAACCCCAGCCTATCAGGAGCAGAAGCCCAGGAAAAGAATCCTGCAACTGGAGCCAATAATAGTATGGATGCTAAAATGGGATTTAATGAATTGCTGGAGGCTCAGTGTGAATTAGCTTGAGAGATACAAACTCCAGTGGGGGACAGTCTTGAATAGGGGCCCACAATTTGTGTGAGTGTATTCCACAGGAGCCCAAATGGTCTTCTTTGTGAAGAATGGACAACAATCCTCTTCTAGGGGGGAGAAAGAAAAACAACACTATTAAAATAAGTCCAGAGTGTTTTGCTCTTCGTATCGGGGCCTGCCCTCAAGGGAAATAATTTTACCAGAACCTAAGAGACTTGGGTTTTACCAAAACCTAACCTGGGGACAGGGAAATACCTAACTGCAGCCCTCCACCAGCCTTTGGAATGGGGGCAGGAAAATAATCAAATCCAGCCCCCTCTAGCTTTCCTGTCTCACCTAAGAGGTGGAAATCTGAGAAGCAGTTTTGAAGATCAAAGCTCAAGGACACACACTCAATAAAACCAATACCTGGAGACCTGATTATGAGACTGCAGAGCACTTTCACCCCACTCCCTAACCTGGTGGACACATCTGTAGGCTTCTGTAAAACAAGAAGGGATTACAGTTGTAAAAACTGCAAGCCTCGATGCAATTTTAAAAGTCTCTGGTAAAACCTAAAACATCAAGGGAGACAAAAACAAGAACACTAGTGGAGACTTCAGCATCTGACACCTCAGTTACCATAAGCAGCCTTAGCCTAACTACAGGCCAGGTAAACAAACAAACA
>NW_007734261.1:9348-11445 GCF_000696425.1 Galeopterus variegatus | reverse complement strand
GCAGCAAAATGATGAAGAACTTAGGTAAATTACCAAAAGTGTAACACATAAGTAATAGTATGAAATACTAGTAGGAAAGAAAACAAGAAAAACCCCAGAATAAACACTTGAAGTAATCACGGGTGAGAGTATTTAAAAATTAATGACAGATATCAAACCACAGATACAGGACGCTCTGAGAACACAAAGCAGGATAAATAGCAAAAAATCCACACTTAAGCAAACTATATTTGAATATATGTATATGTGTATGTGTGTATATATATATATATATATAACATATTTTATATTCAAAAAATCAAAGACAATGACAAAATTTTTTTTTAAAAACCTAACATATAGAAGAACAAAGATAAGAACTACTTTGGATTTCTATAAAGAAATTATGCAAGCAAAGAGAGAGTGAAGCCAAGTATTTAAAGGGTTGAATGTTAAAAACTTCCAACCTAAAGTTCTGTACCCAGTAAAATTGTCATTCAAAAGTGAAAGAGACATGAAGAATTTCTCACACAGTAAATGAAAGAATCTGTTGCCACTAGAATGACAAGAAGCATTAAAATAAATTCTTCAGAAAAATAATATAGGTTAGAAACCATTAAGAAAGAAAGTGTATAAAGAAGGAATAGATGACGGTAAAATAAAATATTTTATTTTTCTTACTCTTTATCTATAGATAAGAGTTTGTTCATTATAATCATAGAAACAAGGTGTTTGATGATTATAGCTTAGGGATAAGTAAAATAAATGTTGTAACATTATAAGGGATGGGTTAGAGGAATTGGGAATACTTTGTTGTAAGTTACTTGCACTGACCATGAAATGGTCATTTGAAAGTAGACTTGGATAAGTCATAAGTATATAAGCTGGCTTGCAATCTCTAGGGTGCTCACTAAGAACATTTTAAAAAGAAGTATAATTGATTGATATGCTAAGAGAGGATAAAAAGGTGGAATCATATAAAATGCTCAATTAAAATCAGAGAAGCCAGAAAACACAAAAAACAAAAATAAAAAGTATACAGATTGAGAAGGAATAAATAAAACAGTCTTTATTTGCAGATGACATAACTGTCTGTGAAGAATATCTCAAAGAAGTACCCACCACCAACAACAAAACATGGAACCAATAAGTGATTATATCAATATTGCAGGATATGTAGTTATTATACATATCAATCAATTTCCTGAATACCAGTAGCAAACAATTCAAATTTTCTATTAAAACNTGTAAGTTACTTGCACTGACCATGAAATGGTCATTTGAAAGTAGACTTGGATAAGTCATAAATATATAAGCTGGCTTGCAATCTCTAGGGTGCTCACTAAGAACATTTTAAAAAGAAGTATAATTGATTGATATGCTAAGAGAGGATAAAAAAGTGGAATCATATAAAATGCTCAATTAAAATCAGAGAAGCCAGAAAACACAAAAAACAAAAATAAAAAGTATACAGATTGGGAAGGAATAAATAAAACAGTCTTTATTTGCAGATGACATAATTGTCTGTGAAGAATATGTCAAAGAAGTACCCACCACCAACAACAAAACATGGAACCAATAAGTGATTATATCAATATTGCAGGATATGGAGTTAATATACATATCAATCAATTTCCTGAATACCAGTAGCAAACAATTCAAATTTTCTATTAAAACACAATACCATTTACATTAGCACCAAAAAAAGAAATACTTAAATATAAACCTAACAAAATATGAGAGTACTTGAAAAAGTTCATGGAAAGATTCGCATTATCTTTTAACTCTATTTTCCTACAAACTTTTTGAAGTACTCTTGTATATAAAAATTCTATATGAAGAAAACTGCAAAATCTTGTTGAAAGAAATCAAAGAAGACTTAAATAAAAGGAGAGATATCCCATGTTCATAGAGGGTAATACTAAACATTGTCAAAATGCCAGTTCTTCCCAATTTGACCTGTAGATTTAAAGCAATCTCAGTCAAAATCACAGCAAGGAATTTTGCAGATATTGAAAAACTGATAATAAAGTTTATATGGAAAGATAAAAGACCTGGAGTGGCCATCACAATAATAAACAAGAAGAACAAAGCAAAGACAATCCCAAATCTAATGTA
>NW_007734261.1:8064-8533 GCF_000696425.1 Galeopterus variegatus | reverse complement strand
GTGAGCAAAACACTTGAAGACACCTCACCAAAGAAGATATGGAAAATAAGCACATGAAAAGATTCTTAATATAATCTGTCATTAAGGAATTGCAAATTAAAACAACCATGCAAAAGCACCACACAGCTATTGGAATGATTAAAATCCCAAACAAGGATAACACCAAATGCAAGCACATACATGGAGCAAAAGGAACTCTCATTCACTGCTGGTGGGGATACAAAATAAAACAGCCACTATGTAACACAGTTTGTCAGTTTCTAACAAAGATAAACATACTCTTACTATACTATCCAGCAATCATACTCCTAGGTATTTACCCAAATAAGTTGAAAATTTATGTCCATACAAAACCTGCTGGTAAATGTTTATAGAAGCTTTATTCGCGAGCGCCAAAACATGGAAGCAACGAAAACAACAAAGTGAATTTCTTATGTATAAGGGAAATGATCCCCACTTAGAGATGCAG
>NW_007734261.1:7025-7712 GCF_000696425.1 Galeopterus variegatus | reverse complement strand
CATAATATCTTGTGAAGGTTCCATTGTTGGGGAAGATGTGGAAGAACTGAAACTCTCTATTCTTCTCATGGGAATAGAAATCAATACAACCATTTCAGAAAAACATTTGGCAGTCTCAAAAATATATATACCTATTCTATGATTCATTCCACTCTTAAGTATTTATTTAGGATTAAATAAAGCATATGACTATACAAAGACTTTCAGGTACATATTTATAACAGCTTTACTTGTCATATCTGAAAAGCTGAAACAACTTAAATGTTCATATTTAGGTAAATTGATAAACTATCATACATTAATACAATGCAGTACTATTTGGCAACAAAAAGAAAAAGACTATTGATACACACGAAAATGTGGAAATATATCAAAATAACTATGGCAAGTGAAATAAGAAGGATGGAAAAGTAAAAATGTATATGGATACATTTATATATAATCTACAAAGCACAAAACTATAGTGACCAAAATATAAAAGTAGGTGCCTGAGGAGGTGGGCGTATTGGGAGAAGAATTACAAAAGATCGTGAGAAATCTTTTTGGAGTGATGAGTATGTTCCTTACATTGGATGTGGTGATATTTCTATAGGTGTGTGCATATATCAAAACTTATCAAATTATACACTTTAGCACTGTGCACTTCATCGCATGTGAATTGTACCCCAATAAAGCTGTTAGAAATAA
>NW_007734261.1:0-6537 GCF_000696425.1 Galeopterus variegatus | reverse complement strand
AATCTACAAAGCACAAAACTATAGTGACCAAAATATAAAAGTAGGTGCCTGAGGAGGTGGGCGTATTGGGAGAAGAATTACAAAAGATCGTGAGAAATCTTTTTGGAGTGATGAGTATGTTCCTTACATTGGATGTGGTGATATTTCTATAGGTGTGTGCATATATCAAAACTTATCAAATTATACACTTTAGCACTGTGCACTTCATCGCATGTGAATTGTACCCCAATAAAGCTGTTAGAAATAAAAAATAGATATCCACATACAGGGCTCCTTTTCTGGAGAGGTACTTCTCTTTCCAGAGAAACCTTGCTTCATCATGGTGGGGCAGGTTGCATCTCCTCCTGTCCTCAGAACTCCACTGCCATCTCAGTGGTCACCTGTCTTCAAACAGTAGTTACGTTCTGTTCTTCTGAGCATTTCTAATATCCCTAGAGGCAGCCTCTGGCTGAGGTGAGCTGATTGCTTGTTTATGTTACTGCTCTGTTTACAAAGTTGCATGTTTTATCCCTAAATCAACTCAGGAATCTCTGTTCTTTTTAGGGTGCATTTTTTTAGAAGTCGATGGTTTTCTTGTGTAATGGAGACACAAAAAGGGTTACTCAAAGCAACATGAATGTAATGAGAAGCCCAAAGGGACTGCACCTCAGCAATGCCTCTGTTAGAAGAAGAAAACTAGGTACAGCTCCAGTTCAAAGTTAGCTTCCATTTTTCTTGTATAGACAAGGAAGTTTCACAAGAAAACTCAATTGATTCAATCATTTCAAAAGGACACAAAGACATGGGCAACATGAGAAAAGTTATCTACGGCTAAATACAGCTTAAACAATAGAAAGTAGTAACATCATTTAAATTGACAACATGTCATTCCAAAGTACAATTTGTGAAAAGCTAAGTTGATCAAACTGTGATCATTATCTGATCTAAAATATAACCCCTCCTTAAATGATTTAAGCAAAAGCTACATTCTTTTGATTAAATCTAAGTATAATTGTCTCAAAGTTTCTACCAACAAATAGCTTGCCCTTAGCAAACATTTTTTCACATTTCTCCCTACAACAATCCTTTCAACATCTTTTAACAACAATCAGTATGGTAAATAATCAAAGTACATAATCCCATCCCTAAACAGTGATTAGAGTTGATTAGATGGGCTGTTGCCCACTAGCTGTGTGCTTTTGCCCCCTAGCCGAGGACTTTTGTCCCTTACTACGTGTGTTACCTAAAAACCCTATCTAAAAATCAACTGAGAACCAACAAACACTTGATTAGAAATGATTAGATAGGCTTTTTGCCCTACTAGCTGTGGGCTTTTGTCTCATAAGTTTTTTTTTTTAGCTAAAGAGCCCTATCTAAAAGTCAAACAAGAATAAAGATTTTTAACCTTCTATATTTCTAAAATGTATGTAGCAGAAATGTGTGTATTATTATCCCTATTATTTACAGATGAAAGAATAAATTAATTGACTTACACTGATTTATATTCAGTGGAATACAGAAGCAGTCAAGGTTCGAACCAGAATGTTCTGATTTAGGGATCCCAGTCTTAGCATCACTCTCCAACTCAGGGTGTGGCACGTGCAGCTAATCTAGGAAACCTTTTTATGGGGCTACCTCTGCACTCCGTGCTTCAGTAGTATCCCTCTCAGGATTCAGTATATCCTTAACTGCAGCAGCCATAGGAAACATACTTACAGATTCTCTTACAGACATATGATACACTTCTGCGTGTGTTTTTCAAAGTATTTACAATGAAGTTAGCATTTTGAAAGGCTTTGACCACTAAAATATTTTGTTCCCAAATTTCCACAATGGTGGTTTTATTTCCTCTTTTGTACTTTTGCAGCAGATTTTTTTAAAAAAATGAAATTTCACAGAGAGTCTCAGCATACAAAACAGAGTGGATCATCCTTCTTTAAGCAGAATAGAGTTCCCAAGCCACAACCTCGTTGCCTTTTGCTCAGACCACTGAAATGATTTGAAATGCTCTCAAGGCTTCACTGTGGAAACCCTGAGTCATTTGGAACACAATTTCAAACCACTTTTCTTCAATGATGCCCAGACCCCTGTCATGGGTCAAGTCTGGAAACTCAGCCCTCCTTCCACAATGTGGATGACTCTTGTACATCCTGGAAACTGAATACTGGGTTTCCCTACTGAAATCCACCTGTGAAGTTTCTATCCTTCACAACCTCTGGTGATATTTCCAAAGATAAAAATTATTTTAGGTATTACTCATTCAAAAATTGACAGTCTCCATATTTTGATACAATACTAATGCATTTTGATCTCTCTTTTATTTCCAACCTGCCTTTATTCCCGCTTTCCATTATTTTAACCTCATACATTAAAAATAAATACCAAGTTTAGGCCCAAAAGATGGCTGTGAATTTTTAAAAGACTTTTCATTTTTAAAAGTTTCTTTGTTTGTTTTTTCTTCCCCCAGTAAAAATAACCTTTTTTTTTTTTTTGGTGAAGTCATATAGTTCAACCTATAAAATGGCTTGTAATAATTTTTTAAAAACTTTTTCATAAGACAGTTGACAGTGGGTTAGTAAGATATTTGAGTAGATATGTCAAAAGCATAGGCTTAACAAAAGGAAACAAAAGGAGCTATTGAACTGCTTTGCTGTTAGCCTTTTCAATTAATATTATCTCTCTCTCTCTCTCTCTCTCTCTCACACACACACACACACACACAAACACACACACACGCACATATGTGCAACCACTACATATACAAAGGTACTTCAGAAAGTTCATGGAAAAATAAAATTCAGAGATAATACAAATCTTTCCATAAACTTTAAGAGGAGCACCCACCATATATACCTATATATAAATACAAATAATTCATACACATTTTATCCACTTTATACCATAGTGATATATTACATGACCAAAACTCTAGATAAACCAACATATTAATTTAGAAGTAATAAAAATATAGACAGTAATATCAACAGTATAATAAAAATACCTAAAATGAGATTATTTCTGCATGCCACAATTTAAAAATTTTGCTTGGAATTTTCTCATTAATCTCTGAATTTCTTTCAAATAAATTGTAATTTCTACATTTTTTACATGTTTATAAGTTTTATATTTTGTCACGTTGAAAAAATATGGATTAGCATCTTTAATTAATATTCTGGAAAAAAGTTCTTTTGGAACTATAATTGAAAATGTTTTATAAATTTGAGTTATTTTATTGTAATATATACATATATTTATATATGTAGCAGACTTTTTTCAAAAACTCAAATATGTATTAAAACATGGTAGTAGAAACTGAATGGTTTTGTTTTAAATGATTCTCTTAATGCATTTTGGTGGGTTATCTATGTTCTTTAAAATTTGGGTACTTCATATTTTTTCACAAATCTAAGTTCCTAAATGTCAGGATATTTTATTTGCATTATTTACAAAATAAAAGAGAATATCTTTGCTAATTTAAACCTCAATGAACTCCTTTTAGTATCAACTAATTTTGATGTTTTAGTTCAGAAGCATCAATGATCATGGAGAAAATATTATGAGTTATTTCATTAGACATTTATAAGCATTTACCTTTCAGTTAAGCACTAAGAGATTAATTGCGTGCCCTTAGGATATTTTATTGCAAAGATAAATAACTTACTCAAATTTACACAGCTACTAAGTGTCAGAACTAATGATAAAACACAGGATTCTAAATCCACTATATTACATGTTGGGATACATCTGACTGGAAACCAGGACACACATAAATTTAAAATAATTTTCCTCCCAGAATCCAGAGTAATTTAATTTAATGCCAATGATGTAGTCAGAAAGAGTGGTGTAGGACTGTTATTTTATTTATTACCCCAGCACACATGCACAGGATAAAGCAGCTGCTGCACTTTTGAACTGGTATCGTCTTCCTCATAAATGTTCAATGGAATGAACTCTCACCCTGTGGGTTTAGTATGGCTGTTCACGTTACCGCCCCAGGCTATGCCCTGGAATTCTTATGTTCCTTTCATAATGAAGTCTGTGATGATACCTATTAGGATACACTACCCTGATCAGCAACCTCAGTTTCCTGTTTTCATTCCAAACAATTCAGAAGAATTTCTTGAACAATTTCCCTAGAGTTCACCATAAGCAAATTCACCTCAAAAAACTCAGGGCAGAATGTCTGGTAAGAATGAGAGTTTGAAGACAGATCATAGAATCCTCTTTTCTAGCAACTAAAATTAAGGCCCCAATAATAGTAAAACAGTAAGTAAAAACAAGCAAACAAACAAAAGCCCAGAAACATTAAAAATAAAAAGCCTGGTAAAGAGAAGGAATAAGTCAATTACGCTATACTCACACAATGAACATTATACAGCAATGAAAATATAAAAATTCACAAGTACATCCAAAAATATAGATGAACATTATAAACATATTATTGAACAAAAGAAGCTAGATCACCACAAAATACATACACGATATATAAATGATTCCATTTATATAGTGTAGAAACAGGCGTTTACATAATGTGGAAACATTTTTCTAACAGACAATAGAATCCATGCTCTAAATGCTGGAATGGTGGCTGTCTTTGTGAGCATGGTAAAGCTGGACAGCCAGTGAAGGGTGGTCCAGGGGGCTTCCTGGGAAGCCAGTAGTGATCTGATTCTCTGTCTGCATGTCAGTTACATGTGTGGGTTCATAGTATCAAAATTTATTGAGCTGTACACTTATGCATATTTTCTGTAATCAATCAGATGTTTTCAAGGTGATTAAGTTTTAGTTTGGTGGGACAATACATTTTTTTTTCCTGTAGGAATTCTAGTTCTAGAAGTGAAGAGTTTAGAAAAGATTGTATCTCCTCCCAGCACTCTTTCTCTTTGAAATGCATTTGGTGATATCTACAAAGAGGAATGAAATTGTTGTAGTTTTGCCCTCACGACATCACTGCTAGAAAATACATCTAAATAGTAAACAGAGATGCGCAAGACTAAAGTATGATATTTGTTGCAGTGTGATTATATTAGCTCAATAATTAGAAATGATGTAACTTGCCAGCAATAAGTAAAAATTGTGTATAAAATATGATCTCTGTTTTATAATAAATATAATGTGTGTACATACATACACAGATGAAAGACCATTAAGAAATTCATCAAAATGTTGAAATGCACCAGAATGTTAAAAGGAGTTGGTGAAACTTTGTATGATTTTTTTCTTTTCAATACTTGCTTATTATCCAAATTTTAGTAACTATAATGTGTTATTTAACATTAAGGAATATTAGTGCTATCCAAACAGAATAATTTGCAATAAGGATGTGGATACATCTAAGAATAGTGCAGGGATTCAGAATCATAAGGACAAGCATTCTGAATAACTCCATAGTCCAGGTTCACTTGGAAACTTATTATTCAGTCCAGGAAAAATGAGATGAAGAGAATCCAGACTCTGCTTATTGGGGAAAATGGTGATAGTTTCTGAATTTCTCATAAAGAAGCAGGTGTATGGCAATACCAAGGCAGCCGGAACACACACGTGTCAAGTTAGATATAGAACTCCAATGTTAAGCTGGAAAAGCTAAAAACTTTTCTGTATACCTTCCTCCATAATCTTGTCCCTATTTAGGTTCAATGTCTACATCACTATAACCTTACATGAATCATGTTTTCCAGCTGGTAAAATCTATTGCTTTTCCCTAAAAGATCCATTCTTTTCCCCTTGTGCTTAAGCTGTTTTTCCACTTATTTCCTTTTCCTTCTTTTGCACTTAAATTAATGCAACATATATTACACATATAAAAGCACAGTCTTGTTAAGACAGCCCTAGCCCTTCTTTAAAAATGTATAGACTGAACTTATATACTGCACACTAATTAGTACACCTGGTACACTGATGTCTTCAAATGTTTTCATATGTAAAATGTAGTCTTTCTGTCATGCTTAGAATATCTCTTGGTGGCCATGATGCTGGGGGACAAATTTTAGTTTCAGTCAACGTAGCATAAAGGGAGGGGTGTTCACTTGCTTAAATTCCTGGAGAAGTGCCCATTCTCCTTAGGGTTGGCTGCCTTCCGTTCTGCTCAGCCCCTGTAAGGGAAATCAGGGAGACAACATTTACAGAGATAATATTACGTGTTTAGATCGCTTATTTTCGCTCCTAGGAATTTCCACATACTTGATTTTTTTTTAAATGAATTACAGGTGAAATACTTCCCATTCTACCAGGACTCGGCTTACCTGAAATACTTGTTGTTGCTACCAACAATAAGATTTGAGTGTTCAGTGGGGACTATTTTAGACACCCCTCTGAAACAAAAATAGTGTTGTCCTCTTTTCCTAGACACTTTATGAAGATAGTATGGGTTGTCAGAAATATGTGAACGAAACAAGCAAGAAGCAGATATAGATTAGTGTGAAAATCAGGTATGAATAATTCTTTTTTTTTCATTAAATTTTTATTTTGTCAATATACAATGTATATGATTATTATGGCCCATCACCGACACCTCCCTCCCTCCTACCTCTATCCCCTCCCCCCCAAGAATGTCCTTTC
>NW_007734260.1:40584-96172 GCF_000696425.1 Galeopterus variegatus | reverse complement strand
TCTATGTGAGTCTTTATGGGTGAGGTGAGTCTCTTGTAGGCAGCATACAGTTAGGTCCATCATTCTTATCCAGTCCACCAATCTGTGTCTTTTGATTGTGGAATTTAAACCTTTTACATTAAGAGTTGTTATTGAGAGGTGTTCTTTATTCCTAGCATTTAATTATTTTTTTTGGTTTTCTTGAGTGATATTTGTTCCTTGCTTNCGCACAGCTCTCAGGATCGCGCTGTCTCCTGGCACGGCCACTCCAGACCCATCGCCATCTTAATCTGGAATGGTGAATCAACTTTTATTTTGATCCACGTGTTCTCTAGGTTCCTTTAGCTTGACCAACAGACCATAGCAGCGGCAGCTTGCACTTTCTACCTGCTCTTCCTGGGTAGGGTTAGGTTGGCTGGTTTCAGGGAACTCGGATTCTTTACTGCCATCTGGAATCCAAAGCCAGGGCCATGACACAGACTGTCTGTCCCACTCTGCTCTACAAGTATAAATTTTAAAAAGATACAAATTTTAATCTTAATGGAGATATACTTGCATACTTACAAAACTAAAATAAAAATTTGACATTGTGACAAGAAAAATACATTAAAATCAATTGCTTCTTTTCAACCTAGAAATAAGTTTCCCCAAAATGGAAATGTAGAAAGGCGATGTACCATTCTATTTCTTTGCTTCTTGGTTGTACCAATTAGTGTAAAAAAACTCAAATATTTAAGCAAATGTATCCTTAGCAATGGTAAGGGATCTATATCAAGAAAACTAATCTATTCACATAAATAAAACAAGACCTGATGAACGCAAAATATGCCATGTTCTTCAATGGGAGGACTTACATAAATGTCAGGTCTCAAAAAACGTCTCTATAAATGCAATGCAATTCCCATTAGAATGTTAACTCAGTTGTTCCTTGAATTATATACAGTAATTTTAACATCCAATTGGTAGAATAAATACCAAATAATAGACCAGAAAATGAACAGGAAGCCCCCACCCGAGAAAATGGAGGCAGCTCTGTTGTGGGCGCCTAGCCTGGTGTGGTAGGCGGGAGCCAGGCGGGCGGGGAGCAGTCGGGCTTTGCCCCGCAAGTGGGACTGGGCTGGGGGTGACTCACAGAGCTCGCAGAGTTGGGCCAGTCCGGCACGTTTCACTCTGTTTCTGCGCAGTTTTTTGCTGGCTTTCTTGGCCTTTGTTGTCTGGGCTGCCCGTTCATTCCCGCAGCCAGGCTTGGGTGCTCTCAGGAGTCCTCTTCTGTGTCGGCCCCAAAACCTCGAACCTGCTGCCGCTTGTTTGTCAATGTAGGATCGTTGTTGAAAGAATTATTCGCCTTTTGTTGCTCTTGGAAATGCAATTAATACTCTGGTATCACAGCGCACAGCTCTCAGGATCGCGCTGTCTCCTGGCACGGCCACTCCAGACCCATCGCCATCTTAATCTGGAATGGTGAATCAACTTTTATTTTGATCCACGTGTTCTCTAGGTTCCTTTAGCTTGACCAACAGACCATAGCAGCGGCAGCTTGCACTTTCTACCTGCTCTTCCTGGGTAGGGTTAGGTTGGCTGGTTTCAGGGAACTCGGATTCTTTACTGCCATCTGGAATCCAAAGCCAGGGCCATGACACAGACTGTCTGTCCCACTCTGCTCTACAAGTATAAATTTTAAAAAGATACAAATTTTAATCTTAATGGAGATATACTTGCATACTTACAAAACTAAAATAAAAATTTGACATTGTGACAAGAAAAATACATTAAAATCAATTGCTTCTTTTCAACCTAGAAATAATTTTCCCCAAAATGGAAATGTAGAAAGACGATATACCATTCTATTTCTTTGCTTCTTGGTTGTACCAATTAGTGTAAAAAAACTCAAATATTTAAGCAAATGTATCCTTAGCAATGGTAAGGGATCTATATCAAGAAAACTAATCTATTCACATAAATAAAATAAGACCTGATGAATGCAAAATATGCCATGTTCTTCAATGGGAGGACTTATATAAATGTCAGGTCTCAAAAAACGTCTCTATAAATGCAATGCAATTCCCATTAGAATATTAACTCAGTTGTTCCTTGAATTATATACAGTAATTTTAACATCCAAATGGTAGAATAAATACCAAATAATAGACAAGAAAATGAACAGGCGCAATTGGTAGAATAAATACCAAATAATAGACCAGAAAATGAACAGGAAAGTAATAGGAGGCATGCCCCATCAAATAACAGATCAAATCAATATGATATTAACATAAAACTTACAAATAGACCAAGAAAACAAAATAGAGAATGCAAAGGATTTCCTAATAACTGTAACTACAAAGGTTATATATCAATTCAGGACTATTACAATTTGTTTTAAAAATTGTGCTGAACAACTGATCACTCATCTGGAAAAAAATACTACCATTCCACCTAGATTTACGTAATAAGAAGAAAAATGAATTAATAACTATCTTTCTTAATAGAAAATTAGGAGGGACAGATGAGAAAGATTTTCTTAACCTAAATAGGAAATCCCAAAAGCATAACAGAAATGATGTAATTGACCATAGAACATTTAAACTATTGCAAGGGAGGAGGGTAGCAGCCTGAAACCTGTATACACAAGCCATAGGATTAGAAGATTACTTTATACGTAGATGACAAGGAAATAACTATTTCCCTTTTATATGAGGGAGACAAAAAGTGAACGGTTGAAAAATAAGGAATGAATTGAAGCTGATCATCCAGAGCAAATCCAAATGCCTCCCAAACATAATCAGTTGTTCCAGAAACTGGTGGTTAAGAAAATATCCATCAAAGTGCCATGGAACTAGCAAAACTAAAACTACATAACACTTACTGCTAGCTGGGCTCTGGGGGACAAGTCTACTCAGACGTGGCTGGAAATGGGCATTATAATAGGGTTTTAGGGAAAGCACTCGGAAATGGCTCTACAATTTTCAAACATTCTTTGAACTGGAAATCTCAGTCCTTGAAATGTATCTCCCCAAATAAATGCTACAGCATACAAAAGGAAGTTTACTACTGTGTTTTTAATAATGGCAAGAAATAACACGATGCTTCCTATTGACGGTGGAATGATAGGCTGCCGTGTCACGCAATAGTACTTGGTAGTCATTAGAGTGAAATTGAGCTGCAGCAGTTGAGTAACAGAAATCTCCCTGCAGTAATGTTGAGGAGTACAGCAAGATGCAGATTAGTACATATGAAATGAGCCCATTTTGGCATTAGTACATATGAAATGAGCCCATTTTGGCAAAGCAATAAGAAATACATAAATATAGTTGAATGCCTGTATGTATACATGTGTGCATGAAAGCATAGATGTATATGTTTGTATGTGTCCATAATATCTTGTATGAGACCACTCCTGGGAGGCCTGGGACCTGTGAGAGCAGTGACTGCTGCAGAATGCCACCATGCAAATGCTTCTTTTTATTGTTATCACAGCAGGTCACAGCTTGCTGAGGGCGTCCAGACCAGGGGATGTCCCTGCTCTATGAATTCAGGGCCCTCCATAAGCCCCTATCGTAGCCATCTTCACGGTTCACGGGAAAGGCTCCTTTACAAACCTGTCACCTGTAAAAGGACTGTAAGAAATATGCATGCCACCTCATGTCTGCAGTCTGACATGTAGGCCAGTGCCTGGCACATAGTAGGTACTCAATGCACACTTGTTGAGTAGATGAATGAATAACTCCCATGAAAGGCCTGTCCTTCACAGGATCCAGTGCAGACAGACTGTGTGATGTGGTGCCAGAGCTGCTGTCCCTAGGGCATGAACCCAGGGCCTTGGCTCCCTGCCATTCCCAGCCCAGCCCTGGAGCAGGAAATGATTCTGTGATGCCCCTTCACCCTCATGTGCTCCCCTCAGGGCCACAGGAGCACGGATGGGCTTATGGCCACAGCACAAAGCACTGGGGCTCTGGACTGTCCCAGTCAGCCTGTCCCGGAGGTCAGGAGGACCCTTAGGAAAGGCCATGACTGTGGCCTAGGGTGGACCCCACGTGTGCTCTGGAGGAGGTGGCAGCAGGAGCAGCGCTGGGCACACAGGGGAGGAAGCGCTGCGGTTAGGGCAGGGGCAGGAGGGGCCCGACAAGTGGCAGCGAAAGGACAGCTCTTGCTTGGGAAGAGAGGGCTTGTTGCTGTGACTCCAGAGGGCAATGTGGGGACAAGTTGTTGGAAACCCCTAGAACAAGAGGACTGGTCAGAAAGGTAGGAAATGCCCCAGGGGCCCACCCTGTCTCCTCTGCTTGTCCCTCCCTGTGCCACCCCCACCTGGCACTATGTCCTCAGGAGTAGCCTTGTGTTCTGTGAATGCATTTCCCACCCCTCACCCTCCATTTGTATTTCCCAATCTGGTTCAAGTGTCACATCCAGGTGGATGCCGTCTCTGACACACCCCTGATAGGATGTCCCACCCCTGCTCTGTCCTCCTCTGTACTCAGGGAAACCCTTTGCAGCAGCTCAGAACACTCCAAATGGCACTCACTCATCGTGGTAGGTGGCAGAAGTGGCCACACATCCTTCCTCTCTCCGCGTCCACACCCTTCTGATGGGACTCTGCCGCTCCTTTCATCAGGACCAGGACTCTTTCTCTTCCCCTTGAGTCTGGCTGAGCTTGGGAAGGCCCTGGTCACTAGGACAACAGCAAACGTGATGCACCCAGAGACTTGAAACAGACTTATCCATCAGGCTGCCCTCTGCAGCCTTCACACCCGGTGAGCCAGAGGGAACAAGCCCAGCTCAGCCTGCTCATGATATGAGACATTGTACCCACAGGACCCAGCTGTTGCCACCATGTTGTTGTCTGAGCAGCCAACCCCAGCTGACCCGGCAGCTGAGTGCAGACCCATGAGCCAGTCAGCTGAGAGCAGCTGAGCCTAGCCCAGGGCAGGAGAACTCCAAAATGCCAACCTGCACAATTGTGAGCTCATCAAATGGTGGTTGTTTTAAGCCACTACATTTTGGGGTCATTTGTTACACAGCATTCGATATCTGATACACTTGTTAACTTGACTGTTTTTCTCACCTACAGTGAGGAACCTTCTCTTAAATCATTTCTGAATCGGTAGTATTTGATGGAGTATCTGGTGTGTAGCCATTATAAACGAAATCTGTCTTAACTGAATGGGTGAGTTAATGATATGTGTATACAAATGTGATCTGCATAAATTCAGGAGTGCAAAAGTATCGTATTTACAACATTAACTAAAATAATTTCATTTAAGATCTCCTTGCTTCCCAAATAGGTAGAATATTCGAGCTTAATTATTCTTAGGGTACTTCCCAACCAGTGTTGTGCAATGATTCCCAAGGTCTAATGAAGGATCCAGGCATTGGGGAAGAGCCTCATCACAGCCATTGTCCCAGCCCATGTGGTGTTTCTAGAAGCACTCGTTCTGTGGCTTCCATTTCCTGCTTGAGCGTAAGCACCCTGGCAGGGCTTGGAGCACCACAACAAAGATTGACCCGCCTCGGTGCTGCCACTACACTGTGACATGCTGCCACCTGCTCCAAGGCACTGTCCAGAAACAGGGCCAACCCCTTCCCAATGTCTAGAACTCTCCTCTTGCTCCTCCCACATCTCCATGCCCCTCCACCTCCTGTCACTCTATGTGATCACAACAGTGAGCTGAGGCTTTTACAGAAGACACCCTCAGAGCCAGGCACTTAGGCATCTTCTGCTTTCTGAGCTCACCTGCCTTCTTGAAATGAGACTGGGCAGGAGGAAAATATAGGAAGATTTTATATGCAATTTAATGTTTCCATAAATCATCTTTCCATGCATGTTTCAAGTGCCCAGCAGAAAAATCCCCTCTGTCCTCTTACAGACTGCAAGAGGATGGAAACAGAATTTTTAATCGTATCACAATCTATGGGGAAGGAAGCAAAGAACACAGGCGGCTCCAAGTGAAGCTCCTGGAATAACTGTCCTCCATCCTCCCCTGCATGCTTCTGCACCAGCAGACCCCACCTCCCTGGAAGGCACTAGAAATACTACTTAAGCCTCCACAAAGAGCAATCTTTCAGATTCCCCCAAGCAGTAATGTCTTTGTGTTCACTATCAGCTGCATAATATTTTTAACAAAGAGAGAAATCTGACAGGACAGAAGTAAAATCAATAAAATGAAGCTAAAATGAAATATATTTTTCATACTTTGAGCTCACAGAGTCCATTCATAATAGTTTACACGGATTCACAGTGAGGAGAGGACTCTTTGTGAGGGAGACACGGCTTGGCATGCCTCTAAAACAATATGTATCATTCCCTGATATATTAGTTTTTTGCTGTTTTCCCTGGGTATCTTCTGCCTCCTTCACATAAACGGAAGCTCTGTGAGGACATGAACTTGTCTGATCTGCTTCTTAGTGTATCCCTGGTATGTGGGACAGTGCCTGGCTCCTAGGTAAGAAACACTCAAAACCACCTGTTGGATGAACAAATGAGTGAATGAATGAATGAATGAATATTGGTGGGTTTGTTAACTTTGCACTGCTCTATTTATTTATATCAGTGAAAACAGAAATAAAAAAAGAAGACTATTCCTCACATAATTCAGGATTAAATGAGATGAGAACAGAGCTTATACAATGAAGTAATAGAAAAAATAAGATTTTCTCTCTGCACTAATTGAATGAGCACTCTTCACTTTGCTTTGGAGAGGGACAATTTGCTTCTTGCATTCACACTGTAGGATGTTCAAGCACTGAGATCCCTTGGCCTGACTATGTGTATAAATGCACAAAGTCATTCTATTAAAAATAAAAAATTCCTGCTGCAGTTCAAGAATTACCCTTCAGAAGTGTTTAAAGTGAGCAAACAAAAAATATCTGAAAGCAGTAGAGTCCCTACATTTTCTTACTCTCAATTTTGGAAAAGGGGAGAGCCAAGAAGCCAGGTTAGCATCGTGGAAAGTAAGCGGATCTGTAAATTGCTGAAGGGCATAGGTCATGATCTTCTGCTGTTACTGACTGAAGGTCCATGACCAAGACCATAGCATTGTGCAACTCCAGGGGCATCATTCTCTTCGCAGTCTGCAAATGCCACTTCCAGGGTTTTGCAGTGCGTTACGTTTTAATCATTTTTCTTATAATATGGCTGCATTTGAGAGTCTAATCTGAAAAATCTGTTTTTGAGGTCTTCAATCTTTTTGCCTTGTTGTTCTTAATACATTTAGGCTTAATTCTAATATTATGTTTTGTGTTTTCTGTTTATATTTTTTCATTTTTCTACCTTTCCAGCTTTTTATCAGAATGGTCAAATTTTTCTTATTTTTTTCTTCCTTTTAGAGGTTTGAACTTAGTTCTTTAGTAGTTTAGTAGTTAGTAGTTTAGTAGTTACCCTTAGAACTTTTAACATTTGTATTTGATTCACTGCATAATAAAGCACATATCTATGTTCTTCTCCCAAACAGGACAAAGACTGTATTTGGGGGCACTATTATATTTAAAACTCCTCTTATTAATCAGTAGAAGTCATAGTGCTTTATTTTTAGTAGTCAAATCCCATTTAGATTTACCGACATGTTCAGCCATTTCTTTCTTCACTGTTCTTACTTAAATCCCACACCTTCGTTCTGGGTTCTATTTTCTTATTGCAGGAACGTTTCCCTTTTATAGTTCTTAAAGTGATGGTCTCCTGATAGTAAACAGTCTTAATCATCATCTGAAAATGTCTCTATGCCATTCTCAATACTGACTTGCCATATTGGTGTCTCCCCAGCTTCTGTTAAAAGTTCGCCTGTATGTCTATTTGTTACATCTTTCAAGAACACTAATCTTTTTAATCTGGCTTTAAATTTTTTCTTTTTGACTTCAGTTTTTTCAAATGATGATATGTTAGGTGTTGTATTTTGATGCTGTTGTTTGGGTTTGGTTTTTGCTTCCTTTTTAATTTTCATGCTTGGGGTCCCAAGGGATTTGAATCTGTACTTTGATGCCTTTCATCAGCTTTTGAAATTTCTCAGCCATTTTCTCTTCAAATATGTCTTCTGTTCCATTCTTCTTTCCCTCTGGGACCCTAAGTATACATATGTTAGCACCTTTTACTATAAAAAATATACATATTTTTATATTTATTTATGAAAATCTCTATGATTTTTTACCTGCTGTTTAATGTTTACCATCCTTTTATCTCTCCATAATTCATGTTGGGTATTTTCTTCTGAGCTTTGTCTAATTCACCAATTCTCTGTTCAATTGTGTCTAACCCACTGTTAAACCCACCACTAAGGACTTTTTCTTTTAATTAGTATTGCATGTTACAATTTACATTATTTTTCTATTCTGCAGTTTCAAGTTCTCTTCAAAAATTCTCAATCTTGTCTTTCTCCTTGGATATAACAAGCACAGATATTTAAAAGCTATCTCTGATAACACCCGTAATGGAGCCTCTGTGAGTCTGATTCCACTGTCTTTTGTTTCTGGTGTGTTTTGTTCATGGTTCTGTGTTTCCTCCTGGCCTGGTTATTATTTATTGGTGCCAGTGGTTGGTTTTGCAAAATTGTTTACAGAAATAATTTGAGGTCTAAGAGTTTATTTCCTCCAGAGAGTATTTAAGTTTGGTTTTGCCGGCTCCCTAGGATTAAGACAAACAATTCCTTTTGTAGTCCGTAGGACGAAGGATCCCTTCAGACCAGGTGCAAGAACTGAGGTGATGTGGAGTGAGATCAGTCCTAAGAAGACCCTGTCTGCTTCTGACTCTCACTTAATCCTATCTTAGGCCCTTGAAGGCCCCAACCCCAAGCAAGGGGTACTTACAAGGGTGCCATCCTCCACTGGATTGTGACCCAGTCAATAGTTCTCTATCTGAAGCTTCAAGTAGATGTTTTTGCTATGACTTTAGTATTTTATTCAGCTTTTATAGTTTCCTTCAGCAAGAATATTGATCAAAATTTCCTAGCTCACCATTACCAGAGGCTTAGCTATGTATTTCTCAAAATTATTTTGTTCAGTTTTATCCACTATTTCTATGTAGTTGTAACAGGAAGAATATCTCCAAACCAGCTCAGCATGATGCGTTGTCAAAATTCTGCTTTCCAAATTCTTTGAATGGATATATATATTATTTAGACAGCAAAAAGTTATCTATAAAAATAGACATCCAATCACTTTCCCAACAACCCCTTTTGGACTGGCCAGTTATCTCAGTTGGTGGAGCATGGTGCTGACAACACAAAGGTCAAGAGTTTGGATCCCTGTACCAGCCAGCTGCCCAAGAAGAAAAGAAAAGAAAGAGAAGAGAAGTGAAAAGAAAAGGACAATCTCTTTCGTAATCTGTAGGATTCAAACTCAAGGACTTTCTTTTTCGTAAGAACTGCAAAAGGCCTGTAGTTCATCTGCATTATATGTAAGTAACATGTATTACTTGCTATGTGCCCAGCACATGGTGGCTAACATGCATCAAATTAATTTTTCTCTCAAAAACCCATAAGGTAGACACTATTATTAAATGCATTTTACAGCTGAGGAAACTGAGGTGACAGAACTCGAGTTGAAACTAGGCAATCTGATTTCAAAGCCCACACACCTAGTACAACCCACCCCTCCACCCACACCCCACCCACCCACACACACACTGTGGTGCTGTTTTTAATTTAAAAAAAAACTCTTCAAATTAAAATAGAAACACTTTGAATCTCACTGAATAAAAATCAAAGGGGACCGTGTGTATTTGACAACACTAGTCAGTAAGATATTCTGTATACACCAAGTATAATACAATAAATGTATATTTATGAAATTCATTGCAAAAATGTTGGCAAGGATTTGGAGAAACTGGGAGTGTCATACACTGCTGGTGGGAATGTACAGTGGTACAGCAACTTTAGAAAATAGAATTTGTCACTGTCAAAGGCATCAGACAAACTGTGAATAACATTTTTTCCTTCTTCCTGGAGTACAAACCTCTTGTAGCCCTCATTGTCTTCCAATAATCTGGAATTCTGTCATGCTGGGAATTTCTTTTACTGTCGTCCTGAGAATTACCTTTGCTTCTTTTGCTGCTGTTGTTGGGTTCCCTGCTTCTTGGATCCTTGTCTGCCTTTTCCTGTGTTTCTCCTCATTTTGATGGTGTATGTCTTCCAATAGCTGCCTGGAAAAAAGGAGCATGGGAGGCAACTTTTAGCTTTTTTCGTGTTTAAAAAAGTCTTTATTCTGTCCACAGACTTGATTGAAAATTTGTCTAGCTTTTTAAATCAAAGTTGAAATCCTTTTCTTTAAAATTTTGAAGGCATTTTTTTTTTCAGATTTACTGTCAGAATTAGGATCCCATTCTTATTCCAAATTCTTTATGTTTGATCCACTTTTATTCTCTAGAAGATTAGAGTTTCTTCTCTTTAACCTTGAAACTCTGAAATTTATCACAGCATGCCTTGCATTAATCTTTTTTATTCACGATGCTGTACCATTCAATCCAGAAATCATGTCTTCCAGTTTGAGGAAGTATTTGCATATTATTCTTTTGACAGTTTTTTAGTATATTCTCTTTCTAGAATTCCTATTCATCAGACTATTAGTCCTGGAGCTCCTATTAGTTCTCTAAATGTTGTATTTTGTCTATTTTTCCTCTGTCATTTTGTTATATTTCCTCAAAGTTCCTCAACTACATCGTCTGGCCTTTCTATAGAACTTTCTTTTATTGCTGCAATATTTTTAATTTTTGTGAGCTCTTATTCTCTGAGTATTTGCTTTGTTTAACCAGCATCCTTTTCTCATTTCGCATATATAATAATATCTTCTTTTCTATCTAATGATATTATCTACACAGGGTTTTGTTTTGGTGGTCGGGTGTTTTCTTCTGTTTGCACTGTCATTTGTCTTCTGAGTTCTTTTTGTCTGCATTTATTTGTTAGTTTTGATCTCTGTTTTTCATGTTGGAGGCTTCCCCAAGTGTCTTATGATTCATTATTTTCCTTTAGTATTTAGGTGTGGGGCTCCAAAAAGCTGGTGCAAGCTCTATGTGTGGTCCAGACTGGTGTCCTGATTGGCTTGAGTGTAGTGTCAGAACGCAGATCAGTGGCTCCTGGGGAGAGTAGGAGTGAGGGCCAGGACAAATGAGGGAGGATGAATACAAAAGGCACAGAGAAACTCGGGGGGTCAACGTAACATCACTACCTTGACTGTGCTGATGGTTTCAAGTGTGTGCACGTGCCAAGACTCATCCAATTGCGCACTCTGAAATGTACAATTTATTGTGTCACTTACACCTCAATAAAGCTATAAATTGTTAAATTAAATAAGAGTGAATGGTGAATGTATGCGTTTGACAATGTTAATTGGTCATGTATTCTGTGAGTACCAAGAAAATACACTGCAGTGAAATCTTTTTAATTTTTTTTTCATTGTAAATGTTTATGGGGTACAGTTTGTTGTTTCAATACATGCATGTGTTGTGTAATGATACAATCAGAATGGTTAGCATATCACCTAAATATTTATCATTTCTTTGTGGCTATAACATTCAAGATCCTCTTTTCTGGACCTTCAAATATACAATACAACATACAATATTATATTAGCTACTGTCACCCTAGAGCACCAGAACTTACTCTTCCTATCTAACTGTAACTTTGCAATTTTGTACCAGTCTACAAACCTTTCCCCACCATCCCCTCTCCCTTTCCCTGCCTCTGGCAATCACTATTCTACTCTCTATTTCTCTCTCTTTTTAAAAATTTTTCTTAATTGATCCGTGATAATTGTATATATTCCTGGAGTACAATATGATATTTGGGTACATTCATACTGTGTGCAATGGGATCATATCAGGGTGCTGAGTATGTCCATCACCTCAAACATTTGTCACCTCTTTGTGTCAGGAACAGTCAACATCATCTCCACTAGCTACTCAGACACACGGTACTTTGTTGTCGGCTGTAGTCTCCCTGTACTGCTATAGAACACTAGATCTTATTCTTCCTGTCTCTCCACTATTTCGTATCCACTGACCACCCTCTGCCCCCTCTCCTTACTAGTCTCCAGTCACCACTGTTCTACTCTCTACTTCTGTGAGATCAACCTTTTTAGCTTCCATAAGTGATGTAGTGAATTCTTATAATTTTATGATGCCTCAGCATCCATTCTGAATGCACGTTTAACTCTCTCATACCAGAAGCAGGGCCCAGTCACACTTGACAGTTTCCAGCTCTACACCACACCCAATGGCTCAAGCTCACCAGCCCGACATAGGCACTTAGAGGCATCTCCCCACCTAGCATGCTGTGCTCCCCGCTTTCCCGCAGCTTCCATCCAGGCATTTGCCCGTGAACTTGAAGTGGCCCACATCCTGTTCCCGTATATACACTGCTAGTTACCACGCACTCTCCTCTTTCTTCCTGACTCTTCACTCCTTCCTCGCATGACCTGGGGACAGAGGACTGCCCTTCCGACTCATCGTGCCCTCCCTGCCCAGGATCTGTAGGTGAGAATCTTCGGACTCATCTCCTGTTGCGGTGGTGCATTGAATTCACACCTCCCATCTGAGGAACCAGGGGCTGCCCCAGGTTCGATGTTTCCATCGAACATCCAGGAAAACACAAGGTCAGGCTCCCAGCACCAGAGCGATGGTCAGGCCGGAGTAAAACTGGACGCGGGTCACACAGAGCACAAGGGCGTCTGCCTGTATAAACAAGTTCCCTGGTTGCAACTAGGCGTTAGGCTGTCGGCCAGGTAAAAGAAGCATCCCGTGAAAGGCGCCCTGTAAACGCCACGTCCAGCTCCCCTTCGTCTCCAGTTAGGGCAGGGTTGCTAGTTGCTCTGGCACTGGAACCTCAATTTAGCTGGGGGCTCTCAGAGCACACACATTTATGAAAATCTCCAACATGTCTTTTAAGCTTCTGATTAATTCTGAAATCTCCCTGTCACCCCTGTGTGTATCTGATGTCTATACAACTCGCTTTATTTTGCAAATGGATACACTCTCAAATTGACTTAAAGTAGCATAATTGATTTCAATGAACAAAGACTACTTTTCATGATAAAAAATCTTTCACCATATGTTTCATGAATCTTTTGTTTTCCCTTCAAGTATAGCATAAATCATCTTAAATATGGATATTTTCCCCCACATAAAGTAAATACTGTTCTCTGCTTGGTTCTCTAGGCAGCTTCCAAACAATATTCTATCCTGTTTATTGTCACTTTAGCAAAGGAACAAATACAGACAAATACGTGCAGCGAAATAAAACAAAATTCTGTTTTCATTTTGTGCTTTGAGTAAACATTTAATTTCCAAGACAATATTTGTGGATGTGCAATCTTTAATTTTATTGGAGCCTGATTAAGTCCCACATTTCTGTGCCTATTGCTAAGCTGCGTTTTTATTTCGACATAGTTTGCACAAGGCTAAAAAGCCTTTCTTTTTGAATGAAAATATAGAAAGTCAGTGAATCAGCTTCAAAAGTCACATCAAGCACCATCTGCATAATGAACGGAGAAATAAAGCACAGTTATGGGGTCTCTGTTCACTAAATCCGAAGCAGCTTAATTAGATGATAAAGACATGTTTGTAATGGATGAAACACACTTTTTTGAACACTGATGCCTCTGAAAGTTAAATTTCCGGAGTTAAAAACCAGAAAGAAACTTATAATCTGATGGTTCTCAAATTCAGCCTTGGGATTAATGTTGGTCCTTGAAGATACGTTTATTAATACATAGAGGGGAAAATATACAATAATTTTTCATGAAAATTAATAGATAAAACAAAAAACAAGCATGAACCACTACTTTAAAACAAAACTAGTATTTTTGTTTAAAAGCAGAAGCACATGCACTGATGTATTTCTCTATCATGGTGGCAGACAGGTTGCTAAGGGGGTCCCCAATGATTCCCCCCTCCTGGTGTTCATACCCTTGTATTACCCCCTCCCCTTGAGTGTGGGCTTAGTGACTTGCTTCTAATCAACAGAATAGAGAAAACTAATTGATGCCGGCTCCAAGACTTAGTTATAAAAGACTATGACTTTGCTCTTGGCTGGCACTTCCTCTGGCTTTTTTTTTGCTTGCTTGCTCTGATGAAGCTTGTGACAGCCGTGTTATGAGCTGCCCTATGGAGAGGCCCACGTGGTGAGGACCTGAGGGCGGCCTGTGGCCAACAGCCAGCAAGGAACTAAATCCTGAGCTTGGAAGTAGTCCCCAGCCAAGTCAGGAAACGACTGGAACCCCAGTCAGCAGCTTGAATGCAGCCTTGTGAGACACCCTGAAACAAAAGAGGACTCAGCTAAGTCACACCCAGAATCTGTTCCACGGAAGCTGTGAGATAATCAATATTGTTGCTATAAGCTACAGTTTTGGTGTAATTTGGTATAAAGAATTAGCTGGCTGGTACACTATTGCCCCTAGTGTATCTCACCACTTATATACATATAGTCGTGGGGGGGGACTTCTTTCAACAAGAGAAATCTGACGTTTCTGAAAATGAAAAAAAGCATATTCATTTAAATAATGTTTTAGTTTTATATGGTAGAAGATATAAAATTCAAAGCAACTAACTTCTATTTCTAATGTCACAGAGGAAACTGGATATCATAAATTCAACAGAGAAATGGTAGACTAGAAAAAATTCAACACATATGGTAAAGGATTAATATCTATAATGTACAAATTAATTTTTAAAAGGATAATAGGCAATTCGCACAAAAGCATAACCAAATAGCTAATAAGCCTATGAAAAGATACACAAAACCCTTTGAAGTCAGAGAATAAGTAGTGCATTATTATTTTAAGCCCATCGGACTAACACCATTAAAAGGATTTATAAACGTTCTTTCTGGTAAGCATTCAAGGAAGACTAGGAATTGTTTTAGACCATTAGAAAACAATCTGGCAGTACATTTTAAAAATTAAAATTAAAAAAATACTCTTGGGCCGGCCCGGTGGCGCACTCGGTAGAGTGCAGTGCTTGGGAGTGCGGCGGCGCTCCCGCTGAGGGTTCGGATCCCATATAGAGACCAGTCAGCTCACTGGTTGAGCGTGGTGTGGGCGCGACACCGAGGGTTGCGATCCTGTTGCCGGTCGCGGTACGGGCGCGACACCGAGGGTTGCGATCCCGTTACCGGTCACGAAAAAAGACAAAAAGGAAAAAAACCAAAAACAAAACATACTCTTTAATCCTATAATCTGACTCCTGAGATTCTTACAGAAAAAAATGTACCAAAACATAAAATTTCATGTACGAGGTGTTTATTGCAGTGTATGCATAGCGTCAAAGTCCCAGACGCAATGTGAATGTGTGTCAGTAAAGGAGACCTTGAAAAAGGAGAGGTGCATCAATATCCTGGCATCCTTCGCAGTGAAAAACAAGTCTGTGCATCAGTTTCCACGTTGAGTGAGAACAGCAAGGAGCATGAGGCAATCTCATTCCATTTTCAAAATCAATGATGCCCCAAATCCTATCTTACTCATGCATATGACATAGCTAGATAGATCAGATAGATACATAGATACATTGACAGATACACAGACATAAGAGAGAGATGCTAAAATACCCATTAGATTCTCAACATACAGTGGGGATGGGTGGAGACAGAGAAGTAGGGAGAGTGAGTGGAGAAACAGAAGAGAGGAAGGGAAGGGGCACACAAAAATGAGAATTTAAATGAGCATTTAAATGGTGTCCACGGTAAATGCAGCATAATCCCACTTGTGCAAACTATGGGTTTATAAACGTGTGTGTGCACGTACATGCACGTAGGGAGATGCACGAAAGGATGATGACAGAAAAGGTAATAGTGACTCTCTAAGTAGGTCCGATTTCAGTGCCTTTCACCTTTTTTTATGCCTTATACTGTTTTGTATTGTTTTATTACTTCTCCAACAAATGTATATTATTTATATAATCAGGGGGAGAAAAAACAAAATATCTATTTTCACTGTGAAAATAAAATAACCTATTTATTACTTGCAGGGGCTTTATATATTGCAATCCTGCAGAAGGTTTCATTTGAAAAAGAATGTTCTGCTACAAGAAAAGGTTTGCAAAGCACTGCTCAATACTGCCTGCCTCCCCTACCCGCAAGGCCACAGAATTTTAGCAGAATAGATTGATATCTCTATTTGCGGAAAAAATGAGTTTTGCAAAAATGAATAATAAGCAACTGTTTGAATTAAAACACATCACAAATTAAACTTTACAGGACAAGCTAAAACTGGCGATCACAAGCTGCATCCAATTCACAGATGATTCCACTAGGCTCACACAGTGTTGTAAAAAAATAAATTAACAACGTACAAAATCAGGAGATCCCACATTTAAAAAAAAAAAATCTGGAGATCTTATTTCTTTTGCAAAACCCAAACTCCTGGCAACACTGGGCCCACATTCCCACATGAAAAAAAAAAAAAATCAGCCAGAGCCTGGTGGTGGCTGTCCCCTCTGTCCAGAACTCATGCTTTCCAGTTCCCATGCTTCCCACCTCGGCTCTGCATCAGGTCACCTGCCTGGCATCTGCCATCACTCTAGGTGACTACTCTGATTTACTGAGCTCCAGGGACAGGGAGGGTGGGAAAACAACCATAGGGCTCATTCTGATTGCCCAGACAATATGCTGACTAGGACCAGGGCCCTGTGGGAGCCGTACTCAGGAAAGTCATCTTCAACTTCCCACCAGACCTGAGATTTCCAAGTTCCAGAAGCCATGTTTCCTGACAACTACTGCTACATAGATTGAACGTTTATGTTCCCCCAAATTCATACGTTAAATACTAATCCCCAAGGGGATGGTATTTGGAGATGGAGCCTTTGGAAGGTGAAGACTTCATGAATGGGATTAGTGCCCTTATAAAGGAAGCTTCAGAAAGCTGCCTTCCCCTTCCACCATGTGAGGATACAATGAGAAGACAGCCAAACCAGGCACCCAATGTGCGGGCACTTTGAGCTAGGACTTCCCAGCCTCCAGAACTGTTAGAAGTGAATTTCTGCGTATGCTAGCCATCCATGTTAATTTGTTATTTTTCTGTGTTATTTTGTTATAAAAGCCCAAACAGAATGAGACAACCACGCTAGCAGCTGCTAAATCCACACTGCTGGTCCAAGGAATGTGTGTGCCCTTCGCTGGTAAGACCACTCACCTGTGCCCGACTCGAGGCCAGCAGGTCTGGAGGGACAGAAACCACCCCTGTGCACACAGGGCAGCACCCTGCCCTGAACCCTCTCTGTGGAGACCTTTCGAGAGAGGGGTGGATCCCAACCTCTTCTCTTACTGAGCCTACTTTTGTAAGTTCCTCCTTTCCAAATTAAAGCCTATTCCTAAACCTACACTGGGTGACACAGAATTCACTGCAGGCGCTGTGGCCAGCTGCAGCGCTGGCCTCACGATCCCTCCTCCTTTGGGAATTCGCGTCCTCGCAGCCGCGGGACCTTCAGGCAGTAGAGATATCTGGTTGTAACCTGGCCCTTGGCTTATTTAATCATCCTTGTTTGCATGAATCTTCTTTCACCTGTGCTATCCGCTTCTGCTTCCCAAGCCCATACCTGCTGGCCGCGTCACAATTGACGATCTGGTTCCAGAACATTCTCAGCCTTTGGGCCGGCAGGTGACTGAGCACGATTCCAAGAGGGGAAACTCCCCGCCTTGACTGTGCAGATTTCCCCAGCTGCATTCCTCCTGCTCTCAGCTCTTCGTGACTCACTGTGATGGGGACTTGCTTGTTTCCCACCTGTCAATGCCCGCATCCGGGGAGGGAGGGGTTTCTCTTATCCGACGTAAAGGAAAAATTGCGTATTGGGGGCAGAGTGCTTCCTGGAGGAATCCGCGTGCTTCCTCAGACATCCCTTCGTCTCTGGTTCCTTCTTATTTCTCCCTAAAAATGCCCTGAGTTTGTTTGAGACTGGGAGCTTCTTGCCAGGTTTTAAGTGTTGGAGCCAGTGTCTGGGGGCTGTTCTAAGCAACCACGCATCTCGGGGTTGTCCATGTAATATCCGTCCTGCAGAACAACGCAACATAAGAGCAGGCTCACGAGAACGCCTCCCTGCTAATTCACCTCGGCCATCTACACGTGTCAAATGAATAGCCCCAGGGAACAGCGCTGGGGTGGCAGAGCACAGGTACGGAGCTCGGAGGGACAGATTTTCCTGTCTGGGGTGCCCATAGAGTCCTAAGGAAGAGTCTTCTGGAGCCTGGACTGGTGGCATTTGTTCGAAACAGTCTGAAACGAGTGTTAGTCCAGGAGGTAGGAGCCCAGCTGAAGACTAGGGAGACACACATCCAGATCCAGGAAATATTGACAAATCCCGAGGGCTGATAACCTGGAAAAGCCGAAAGGAGAGATAAAGTTCCAAACAGTATTCAAAAATGACATCGAGGAACAGGTAAGTAGAGGGTCTACTGGGGACAGCAGCCCACTCAGCGTATGGGTAATGGGTTCTTATAACGTAGGACATGCTGAAGATAATATCCTTTAGCCCTTAATTTTTCAGTCAACTCAGAGGACCAGTGTTTAACAGTCAGCAAAAGAATTAATGATCTTACTGGACTTGGTAGATTGCAATAACTTCTTGTCCTTTGGGCCTTACAGGAGCTATTTGTTTTAGAGTAAAGATATTAAACTCATTCTTGAGAGTATTAAAGAAGAAAGACAGATGGCCTCGATGAAATAAATGGCTTCTAAAGGGAAATTCCTCTTGAGTTGCTCTAACAGCTAATCTTCAACAAAACATTTCATGGTTTCAATTAGAAGCCCTATTTTATTCTTGCTTTTGTTTGAACTGAGTGTCTTGTTGCTCTCCAAGTCATTTTGGGTTTTTTTTCAATTTTATCTAGGCCCTGCAGAGCTGGGCTGACCACTTTGGGTCAATCACTTCTCACACCCAGGTCGGATCCTTCACCCGTGAAATGAGGGAAAGGGGGATGGGGAATGAAAAACTTCTTAGTCCCTTCCAGCTCTGACATTTAGAGAAACTGATTTTCCATCTAGACAACCTTTCAGCCTAAGTTTTTAAATATTATTGGTCACAGAATTAGAAATTAAAGTATAAGCTTTTAGGAGGTGTGCATTTTTATAGCACACAGCTGGACTGGACCATACAGGTGCATTTAAAGGAGAAAGTGCACTTGCTCCAGAGAATACATCCAAGTTCTTCTTTTACTTAATTAAAAAACAAATACCGTGGTCTGAGTTCTTTTAAATGAGGCTTATTAAACTGCAGATCACACTCTGAGTGCATATTAATATGCTGTTGAGCTTTCCGTTTTATTTAATATCACTAAGAATAAATGTGATGAAATTACACTTAATATTTCGGTGATGGCAGAGGAAGTGAGATTAGGCAAGCTTGCTGGAAATTAAAAACTAAATAGCTGCCCATGAATCACTCTCATTCAGGAACAAATCATTTCTTTTACGTTTTCCATTTTCTGTCTCAGTTGCTTTTCCAGTTATTACTCTCTGCTTTTGCGATCGCTGATCTAAAAGAATGAATGGCTGTAAACGCGAATTATTCCACTACCTTTGACCTGTCATCATCTTTTCTCAGTCACTGTGCTCAGTAATAGAAATTGTTTCCAAAATCTGGTGCACAGGAGTGTACTCCTCTGGGGACAGAGTTTGGTGTGTCCCCATCTGGATGACCCTCTGGAAGGACCCAAGTCCTGCTCCCCCAGAGAGTGGTAATAGGTTCACAGTGCGAAACTTTCATTTTGGACCTGATTTTGTGCTCCACTCACACATTGATTCATCAACAATACCAAAGACCTGCTCTTTGCTGGGCTTTGTGCTGGCCACCAAGAACACCAAAAACAAGAAACGGTTCCCACCCTGGAGGGCCAGACACAGGCTGAGGAGTTCCCTGCTGCAGGAAGCCTTCCCTTCTCTTGTTTTCTATCCCCCATTGTTCCTGTTCTCTTGGCTACAAGAGAGCATTTAGTTCCCCCTCCCCACCTTCCCCTCGGATTGTCAGTGGCACACCTACCTTCACCTTTGTATCGACAATCTGGCAAATAATAAATACTTTTTGTAAATGCTTAAATACTTAAAGGAATGAATTTGTGATACTTTCCAAGGTCTCCTCCCCCCACCCACATAGCGCTGTGCATGTATAAAGGCCTCAAAAATATTTGTTGGTTGTTCATTTCATAGAAGACTCCAGTTAGTGAATGCCAAGGTTATTATAGTGACAGCAGAGGCATTGCATGGGGTCAGATAATATTGACTGTGTTGATGGAAAGGAGTCACTGAGTTTGAGGCATAATGTTTAAATTACAAAGACAGAAAGAAAAATTCTTCATTCAAGCAGCAGCATCAATACATATTACATGCAATGCTTACAGGGTCTATCTACAGTAATACGAAGCAGAATAATGAGGGACATATTGGGAGTTGAGAGAAAATAAACAGATCACTGGTACAGCCAGGTGGGAGAGTGGAGCCATTTAAATTAAGGGGTATAATGAACAATGAAAGGTTAACAGTCATAAAACTCTACACAAAATAATAACATAAAAATATATAAGGAAAAATTTATTTGGTATATGAAGAAGAACTAAAATCTTGCACATTGCCTAAAATAAGTAAGTGCTCAATAAACATTTTAATGATTTTTAAACAGTTTGCGAGAATCATAATTGCAGTGGGCTTCAAATTATCCATATGGAAGGGTCTGACACAATTACAGATATATCTACTATGTGACCCAGCTATTCCACTGCTGGGTATAAACCCGGATGAATGGAAATCATCACGCCAAAAGGATTCCTGTACTCCCATGTTTATTGCAGCACTATTTACAATAGCCAAGAGTTGGAACCAGCCTAATGCCCATCATTGAATGACTGGATACGGAAAATGTGGTATATATACACAATGGAATACTGCTCTGCTATAAAAAATAATGAAATACTACCGTTTGCAGCAACATGGATGAACTTAGAGAAAATTACATTAAGTGAAATAAGCCAGGAACAGAAAGAGAAATACCACATGTTTTCACTTATTTGTGGGAGCTAATAAAAGTAAATAAAAAGTATAGAAACAAATAAATGGGGTGGGGGAAGAAGACACAACAATCACAACAATTCCTTGAACTTGTTAAGACCAGTGAGCAGATATGATGTTGACGGGGGGTAGGGGAGTGAGGGAGGGGGAAAAGGAGAAATCGGTAAAGGGACACAAAAATCAACCACATTGTATATCGATAAATTAAAATTAAAAAAAATAAAATTAAAAAAAGAAGAAGGGCTTGACAGTAGCATTCTGGCTGGAAGAAAAGCTAGGGGCACTTACCTCGAAGCTCTATGTGCACAGCAAGGCAGGATTTTATTTAGATTGCATGTTTCTTTGAAATTTTGGAAGTTGATGGCTGGTAAAGGATACAAAAGAATAAAAGCCCTCCCTGAAACCCCCCTGGACATTGCCCTTAGTACTGGAAGATTTTAATGTCTATGCATTACAGATAAAATAGACTAAATAGGAGACTTTGAGGAGTTGAAATAATTATTGAACCAACAGAACTGTATGTACGTACATGTGTATGTGCAAATACACAAATACACACATCAAATCTTGTGCCTACTAGGATAACACACCACATTTTCAAGTTATAATTAGTCACTTATGAAAATTCATCTTAAATTTTAAGATCCAAAAAGTAGGAATTGTGGGAGCTACATAAAACTATAAAATGTAAAATCAAAAATCCAACTGGATGTTAAGAAACACTCCCCCAAATTCTACTGAATAAAGAGGGGACATGTTACTATGTTAATATAAATGAGTATCATCAATCATCATAAATTACATTTTCAAATGTTTTGACATGGAAAAAATTTTAACTGTGCGTTAAAAATTCATAAACATTCATCACAGACAGCCTGGTCTCAAATAGACCTGGGCCTGGACAATGCGGATATAGGTACAGACAGGGACAAGCAAAGGTACAGTGAACCCTTGACTTGGCTTAGGGACACATCCAATACCTTTAAGATTTTCTGTCTCTGCTGATAACATTTAATAGCTGCATAAAAATAGAATAAAATATTAGAACGCTTCATTTTTTCTCACTTACATCTATCATCTGGTTTAGAAAGGGTTTAGGTGGGGGTCGTGGGGAGGGAGCAATTCCCAAGAAATAATGTTTTCATTACTTCGGAGCAGTTAGCAGCACAGGCAACCTGAGCAACAAGTGACGATGTCAATGAGTTACAGATGCTGAGCCACTGCCGGGCTCTGTGACCTGCTGAAACATTTGGTCCCACTCAACAGCCTCACAGCACATGCTCTAGTCAGGACTGTTCAGGTTTCAAGTGACAGAAACACAACTGAAACTCAATTAAGGGCAGAGAAAAGGTAAGAATTAGAATATATTAACTCTTGGGGCCAAACCCGTGGCTCACTCGGGAGAGTGCGGCGCTGGGAGCGCCGAGGCCGCAGGTTCGGATCCTATATAGGGATGGCCGGTGCGCTCACTGGCTGAGCGTGGTGCAGGTGACACCATGCCAAGGGTTGCAATCCCCTTTCCGGTCCGAAAAAAATATATATATTAACTCTTGGGGCCAACCCCGTGGCTCACTCGGGAGAGTGCGGCGCTGGGAGCGCCGAGGCCGCAGGTTCGGATCCTATATAGGGATGGCCGGTGCGCTCACTGGCTGAGCGTGGTGCAGGTGACACCATGCCAAGGGTTGCAATCCCCTTACCGGTCAGAAAAAAATATATATATTAACTCTTGTAACTGAAAACACCAAGGGATTCCAGCCTCATGTATGGCTGTATCCACGTGCCCAAACAATGTCGTCTGTCCCCATCCCTCTCTTGCACAGCTTCTCTCTCTGTTGGTTTCTTTCTGAGGCAGCCATTCTCTGTGTGTGGTTGTCAATGGCCACTGGCAGATGAAGACTTTTAATCTGTGGGCCATCCCAGTCGAAAGAGCATGGCTTCTCTCCAACAGTTGTAGAAGACCAAGAACTGGCTGTGTTTGCCCTGGCTTTGGTCACGTGCCCAATGCTGATTGGAGAGTGGAATGTGCCAATTGGCCGGGCCTGGATGACTTGTGTATCTCTGAGCTGGATGTGGATTCGGCTCCACCAGGGTCACTCAGACTAAGATGGAGGTGAGATGCTTATTTGAGAGGTTGTGGACATTTTTTTCTTTTAAATGTGGTTCCTCCTGGAACATGGGTTCAGACTCATACCTAAACTAGCACATGGACGCTTCTATCCATGTCCAGAACCTTCAGGATCACTCAGATTTGCCCAACCATGAGGGTCTAATGGATGGAAAATATACATCAGTGGTGTCCAACAGATATAATGCAAGCCAAATATATAATTTTAATTTTTCTAGCAGCCACGTTAAAAAAGTAAAAAGAAACTGCTCAAGTTATTCTTAATAACGTAATTTATGTAACGCAATATATCAAAAATAATATCCTTTCAACATGTGAACAATATAAATGAGATATTTTACATTTTTTCATGCTAAGTCTTCAAACTCTAGTGTGTATTTTACACTCATAACACATCTCGATTTGGACAAGGCATGTTTTCAAGCACTTAATAGCCACATATGACTACTGGTTTCTTTTTTAGACAGCACAGATACATGTTACAAAAGGGGGGATTTTATTTTCTCCTTCATATTTTCCTGTGTTTGCTAAATTTCTTTAATGAGTATATGTTTCCTCCTTAATAATGACAAAGCACTAAAAAGTGTGTTAAGGCCATCCATGTCGCTTGGTCGTGAATGGGATATTGCCAGCTGATGGGAAATACCTCCTAATCTGTCCCAAGTTTCTGGTCTTGGCATTGATGAACCAATTTTTTCCCCAGTGATCAAAATGAGGACAAATAATTCTGACTATCCAAATTTGCCATTAATGTGATGCTGAAAGCCTTAGAATCTACCACTGGTGTCAGAGGTAAAAACCAAAATAATCTCAACAAGCTGGAATGACGGCATGAATCTAACGAAACAAAATGTACACGTGAAACAATATACTCTTGATTGGGTTCAAAAAGCTAACTGCTCGTGTACAGAAATGTGGATGTCATAGCTAAGCGAGGTCATTCTTCAAAGGAAGTAAGGGGTTAGTTTGACTCTAAACTCAGTAGTAGTCAGTAGTTGAAGAAGCTGCTAAAAATGAATGCTGAGGCTGTGTGAATAGAAGCAGAGCATCCAGAACAAGGGAGCAGATGATTTTGATCTTTACACAGGGGTCAGACTGCTGCTGAGAGTGCTGCATTTTTCTGGGTGACACGCTTTGAGAGAGGTTAGTCAAGTCAAATAACCCAGAAGAAAACAAAAGGAGGGAACAACAGCAAGAACTAAAGATCCAGTGTCCCAAGTTTAGAAAACTAGAGACATTGTAAAGGGTTCTTAAATGTCTGAAAAAGTGCTCATCCTCCTTCCTCATGAAATATGAAATAAGGCAACACCGAGATGCTGTTTCCCAATACTCAGACTGGCAGACACCCTACAGTGCAATGACACAACTCATCGATAAGGTTATTGGGGTGGGTGGGAGGAAACTCCTGCTACATTGCTGGGGAAGGAGTAGATACCAGGCATATTTTGACACCCAGAGCAGATTGCTTTTTATCCCCCCTCCTGGGTATATATGAATTATTTTCAGGTAAAATGAAACAGAAAGCTACTATCACCACCAGAAAAGAAATACATTTTTTAATTTTCTTGAACTTCCCTTGCATAATAATACCAGTAAAAAAAAAAATGCAAAAAATAAAATAAACATTACAGTATACTACCAAAAAGCAAAGAATTAATACTTTTTAATTTCACTAACAATTTTTTTAAAAAATACGTAATGACATATCACAGTATTAAATAATAACATTGATGTTTCTATTTCTAAACTTTCACCTGCAAATTTTTAAGTTTCAAATGCAAACCAAACCATTTTCCATAGGGGTTGCACCATTTTGCATTCCCACCAACAATGTATGAGAGTTCCTTTTTCTCCGCAACCACGCCAGCATTTATCTTTCAGCGTCTTTTGGATTTTTGCCATCCTAACTGGGGTGAGATGGTATCTCAGTGTGGTTTTGATTTGCATTTCCCGGATGCTGAGTGATGTTGAGCATTTTTTCATATGACTGTTGGCCATTTGTATATCTTCTTTAGAGAAATGCCTGCTTAGCTCTTTTGCCCATTTTTTAATTGGGTTGCTTGTTTTTTTCTTGTAAAGTTGTTTGAGTTCTTTATATATTCTGGATATTAGTCCTTTGTCAGATATGTATTTTGCAAATATTTTCTCCCACTCTGTTGGCTGTCTTTTAGCTCTGTTAATTGTTTCTTTTGCTGTGCAGAAACTTTTCAGTTTGATATAGTCCCATTTGTTTATTTTTCCTTTGGTTGCCCATGCTTTTGGGGTCATATTCATGAAGTCTGTGCCCAGCCCTATTTGCTGAAGGGTTTCTCCTATGTTTTCTTTAATAAGTTTTATTGTTGCGGGGTGTATATTGGTGTCGGTGATGGGCCATAATAATCATATACAGTGTATATTGACAAAATTAAAATTTAAAAAAAAAAAAATATTATATATAAAAAAAAATGCAAATAGAAGCTTGAATGATCAAACAGAAGGGCAGAATTGAAGTAACTCAAGTTCTGTGTCTTTTTCACAGTCACTGAGCTATCCTGGTTTATTGTGGATCTGCTGTTTAAATGCAGTCGTGTAGGACCACGGGGTCTGGAGACATGTACTGCACCTGAAGCAAGCCCCTGTGGACCTGGATGCTCTGATTTCAGAACCTTTCCAGTCTCACTCTACAACACAAATATGTAGCCAAGTCTGAATGGGGCCAACTGTATGACTGTGAGTCTCCATGTAGACATAATGCAATGATTACATGTAGACTATTAAAACCCAACAGTCACTGTGGCAATTACCTAGAATTAAGACCAATCAAAGTTTGGGGAGGAAGAAATGTTTTATGAATGACTGTAGAATTTCCTGTTTATGGTGTCAATAAGAAGCACATCAATTTTTAGTTGGTTTTATTATCGGCTTTTACATTTTGTACAGACAACACACCCCTCATTTCCTGGACCAGGGGTAGACTTCCTCCACCTCTCCACCCTCAGTATGCCACTGGCAGGAAGGAGAAATTGGTACAATCCTCCTCTGGAAGAGAATATGGCCTTATCTATCCAAGTAATAAATGTATTCACTCTTTCATCCAGTAATTCCACTTCTGGAAAGTCATCCCTAGCATGCGCACAAAATAACATATCCACCAAGATATTCATGGTAGCTTTAAATTTATAATATCAAAAGACTGGAAATGACCCAAATGTCCGTCAAACAAAAACTGGTTAAAACAATAACAACAACAACAAAACATTGAAAACATTGTGATTATCCATATGATGGAATACTCTATCTCTGGAGGGTGTAAATAAATCTCACTTCTCGCTGAATTAGGGAGTTTAAAACAACAACAAAGGGCAGAACAGTGTGACATGCTGCCTATCATGTAAAGGAGGGAGACTATGAACTTGAATGTGTACTTTTTGTATCTGCGCCTTGAAGAGATATGTAAGGCATTAATGACAGTGGAAGTGGGGGTGAGGAGATAGAGAGATAGATGGAAAAATGGGTGGATGGATCGATAGATCAATAGATCGATAGATATTCAAAAAGAGAGAAGTCTCAGAGGAGACATGAGATGTCCTCATTTCTAGGAAGGCTATCCACTTCCTTCTTGTTCCATATGTCTTCAAAAGGTGAAAGTAGGACCCCGAGGCTGAAATTGCAACTAGTGCAGGTGCCTAGCACAATGTTTGAAACAGAGGAGAGAGGGAAAGAGAAAGGAAGGGAGGGAAGGAGAGAGAGAATGAATTCAACTCAGCATTTCATCTGTTGTTTTGATGCTCAAGCCATTTGAGTCAAAGTTCCTAGAGGAAGTCACTCATTTTGCCATTGAGAGGTCAGCGTCCTCGGTTCTTGACATAAGTCACTTAAACAATGTACACCTCAGGCTTCTTCTTTGCAACACATTTCAAATTCTACCAAATCAAAGGACTGACCTGTGTGTTAGTAATTTAACAACTTTCAGCTTAGAGTTGCTTTGCTGTACTGACTACACGGCACAGATAAATAGTAGATGTGCATTTCTACCCGTTGTTTATACTTTTAATTAAGAACCCATTCATTTTGTCTTTGTAACAAATAAATTTAACCTTCCTTTCTTAAAGTTGGAAATGTCTCAGTGACTTCCCATAAATCAATTCTGATGTACTCAGTACAAAAATTGAAAGTATAGGGGAAAGTTTATGAAAACTCACATTCTCCGCCTCATTTGACACCAGAAATTGCTTCTCATGAAGCACTAGCATCAGTATTCTCTCCAGACCAGTGTGACACATTGTCATCCATTACTGATAATGCATTGCATCACACAGAAAGATTTTTCATTGTTTCTTAGTTATTCCAGCTGGCCAAGCTAATTGCATCTTATCTGTACATCTATATGAGCAGGATGAGAGTTGACATGGCCTTCAGATGCTGCCAAAAAAAGAAATAAGGCAAATGAGGGTAGCAGATGCTGGAAAGGATCAGACCATGTCAATTCAGGTGTTTGGCTAAGTTCACATGTGACTGAAAGTAAATATAGCACGGGTCACAGTTGCATCTCTGCCTAAAGGACAGAGAGGGCTTTTTCGAGAGGAAGATTTCTGAAGACTGCAAATTTATTATTAGAATCTTGGAAAGTACCACCATTAGGACTTGTACTGAAGGTAGAGAAAATTGGCCTCTTATACAAGCAACAATTTCAGATGGGATCCATTATTTATTTTGTTGTAAGTGCACATTTATCAGGGAAATAAACATTTTCAGTGGAATGAAAATCACTGTAGCTTTTATTTCTCTATTTTCTTCAAATATTATTGATTAAAAATAAATGTGATTTCAGATATTTTTAAGGCAACCACCATGCTGACTGTGCAATTTGTGCTGTTTCTGTCTCTGTAAAAATTTCAGTACTTTAAGGCTCCTGCAGTTTAGTTTGCGTATTGACCTGTTTATTTGACTGTGTCTTCTGTTCAAGTGGAGGTAGATTTGACTGGAATGCAATGATTTTTTCCTAGAGAAATGGTAGAGGAAGAATAGAAGAGAGCATCTCATAATAGTAGATGAAGTAGACTAGAAAACACAAATCAAAAAAAAGCATCACAGAAAGTAATAAACAAGTTCATCAAATTTGTAGGATACAAAATCTATATACAAAATTCAGTTGCATTTCTATGCACTTTCAATGAACACTCTGAAGATGAAACTGAGAAACCAATTTCATTTAGAATAACATTAAAAAGAATAAAATACATATGAATAAATTTGACCAAAGAAGTGTAAAGCTTATAATCTAAAACTACAAAACACTGTTGACATAAATTTAAAAAGACACATGAATGGAAGGACAATTCATGTCTATGACCAAAAGGCTTACTGTTAAGATGGCAATATACCGCGGATTGATCTACAGCATCAACACAATCCCCACTAAAATACCAGCTGGCTTCTTTGCAGAAACTAGCAAGCTGATCCTAAAATTCATATGGAATCACAATGGATCCAGAATAGCCAAAAAAATATTGAAAAAGGATAAAATTGGAGGATTCACAATTCTTGATTTCAAACCTACACAAACTACAGTAATCAAGACACTGTGGTTCTGGCACAGGATAAACATAGAAGTCAATGGAATAGAATTGATCTATTCACTCAGCACTTTCATTACGCTGAGCGAAAAAAGTCCAGAAATAAGCCCTTACATTTATGGTCAATTAATTTTTGACAAGTCAATTTAATAGGGAAAAGACAGGTTTTCGACCAGTAATGCTGGGACAACTATTTATTCACATTCAAAAGAATGAAGTTGGACCCCTACTTTGCATCATATATAAAAAATAATTCAAAATAAATCAAAGATCTAACAATAAGAGCTTACAACGACACTCTCACAAGACAAAATATGACTTAATCTTTGTGACGTGGATTAGTGTGCAAATATTTTCTCTCACTCTGCTGGTTCTTCTTCACTCTGTTGATTGTTTCTTTTGCTGTGCAGAAGGTGTTTAGTTTGATATAGTCCCATGTATCTATTTTTGCATTTGTTGTCTGTGCTTTAGAAGTCTTCTCCATAAAATTTTTGCACAGGCCAAAATCTTGGAGTGTTTGCTCTATGTTTTCTTCTAGTAGTTTTATAGTTTCACATCTTACATGTAAGTATTTAATCCATTTTGAGTTGGCTTTGGTGTATGGTGAGAGATGGAGGCCTAGTTTCTTTCTTCTGCATAAGAATATTCAGTTTTCCCAGCACCATTCATTGAAGAAGCTGTTCTTTCCCCAATGTATGTTCTTGTTACCTTTGTCAAAGATCAGTTGGCTGTAGATACATGCATTTATTTCTGGGTTCTCTATTTTGTTACATTGGTCCATGTGTTTTTATGCCAGTGTCATGCTCTTTTGATTACTAGAGCTTTATAGTATACTTTGAATTCAGGTAGTACAATGTCTCCAGCTTTGTGATTTTTGCTCAGGATTGCTTTGGATATTCAGGGTATTTTGTGGTTCCATATGAATTTTAGCATTGTTTTTTCTATTTCTGTGAAAAATGTAGTTGGTATTTTAAAGGGAATTGTATCAAATCTGTAGATTGCTTTGGGTAGAATGATCATTTTGACAATAGCAATTATTCCAATCCATGAACATGGCATGTCTTTCCATTTTTTTGTGTCCTCATTAATTTCTTTCATCAATGTTTTGTAGTTTTATTGTAGAGATCTTTCACCTCTTTGGTTGAATTTCTTCCGAGGATTTTTGTTTTTATTTTTGTAGCGATTATAAGTGAAATTGCAGCCATAGGCAGTACAGAAATAAATAGCTGTGTCTCAACAAAACTTTATTTTTAAAAACAGATTTGGCTTGTGGTTTCTACCCCCATTACTCCTCTGAAACTGTTTACCTCCAAAGGTTATTAGCCAAGCATGCTAAATCTTGAGCATATGTGACCCCACATTGAATCCCTCTCTTCTCTGGGTTCCTCTGACTTCATACACTGCCTGTTTTCTTCCTATTTCCTTTGCACACTCCTTTGTTGGTTCCTCCTGATGAGCCTTTAATGGCTGGAGTTCCTCTGGGTCCCTTTTTCACTCTCTCTCTCCCCCTTTCCCTCCACTCTCATCCTCTATGGTCATCTATGTACCAATTATCCCCAAATTTCTCCTATTCTGAATTCCTAAGTTACTTATGCAATTGCCAACCTGACATATCCCCATGGAAATGCCACAGGTGCTTCAGACTTAACACATTCAAACCTGAACTCAAAAATCTCTCACATCTCTGCCAGCTCCAGACACAGAGAAGAGAGTCAGCAATTGTCTACATGCACATTATAACCCTGAGAATTATGGTCTCATTAGATATGATCACGTAAAGATATATAATCAAATTAAAACATACACACTTCCACTTCTCTCTCTTTTCATTGTTAATATTTCATACCACCAGAAACCTAAGAGATCCATCATTCATCCTTGGCATGTCCCCATACCATGCATGTAGTCATTCTTCAAGTCCTAGTCATACTACTTTCTGGAACCTAATCAATATTTGTTGAATGAAAGTCATTAGAGATGGAGAGCCCTATGTTTTCATGCAGATATGTAACTTATATCCATCCTATCCAAATCCTTGGATTTCTTGGGCTTGGTTTATGCAGAACATGAAACAATGGTGACTGAAAAAGTAACAAAGATGACAGCCATGAGAACCGTATTGTGAATGATAAGAACTTTAGAACACATCAAGATTGTCAAACGATATACTGGAATCAGATCAAGTTTATAGCACATGAATAGGACTCAGCAAGAATGCAAAGGAATACCCTTTTTGGTTCAGCACACACATTCAAATATTTTCCAAAAGATCTAAAGAGACATAGAAGCCGTATTTTTCTTTTGATTTTAGAAAGCTAAGATAGTGACATTAGTAGAAAAATATAAGAAATATCCATGAAATGGGAGGTGTGATGGTTGATTTTGGGTGTCAATTTGACTGGACTAAGGGACACTAAGACAGCTGGTAAAGCATGAATTATTCTCAGTGCTTCAGCAGACACTGAGCCTGTCTCTTTTCTTCTGAAAGGGAAAATCAGGTGTTTTGGCATTTGATTAGAATGATTGGGCTGCTCCAGGTGTGTCTGTGAGGATATTTCCAGAGGACATTGGTGGATGAGTGTAGAAGAGCTTTTCTCAATATAGATGGGCACCATCCAATCAGCTGGTGACCCAGATGTAACAAAAAGGTGGAGGGGGGCAAATTCTTGCTCTCTCTCCCGAAGCTGGGATACCCTTCTTCCCCTGCCCTTGGTTGTCAAAACTCTGGGTTCTCTGGCCTTTGGACTCCAAGACAACAACTCCCCAGCAACTCCCCAGGCTCTCAAGGCCTTCTGCCTCAGAGAGAATTACACAGTTAGTTTCCCTGGTTCTGAGTCCTTCGGACTTGGACTGAGCCATGCTACCGGATTCCCTGGTTCTCATCTTGCAGATGGCCTGTCCTGGGACTTCTCAGCCTCCATAATCCAGTGAGCCAATTCCCCTAATAAATCTCTTCTCATCTCTCTCTCTCTCTCTCCTATCACATATACGTGTGTGTGTGTGTGTGTATAAAATAATGAAATAAAATAGCATCAAAGAAGTTTATTAGAGACAAATGTCGTATATATGGAACGTATACATAGGATATATACATACACACATATGTATACATATAGGATATATACATACACACATATGTATACATGTATAGGGTATATACATATGTGTGTGTGCATGTATATATCCTACAGGTTCTACCTCTCCTGTCTCTCTGCAGAGCCCTGACTAAAACAGGAGACATGAGATAAAACCCAGTCTTGACACTGTGACTTTGAAAGATTTATTTCTTCACTCTGTACATAAGTATGTGGAGGGGTGGAGGATATGTAATGCTGCGCTAGATAATCTTCTTACATGCTGTGATTCAAAGTCACTGAAAACTCAGCATCAGTGGCCATTTTTGTCTAGTTTCCTGTCAAACTCACAGGAAAGATCTCTCATAGGAGGAGGAAAGGTTTTTTAAAAACCCAATATGCTGTCTGCTGAGAATACCTGTCAGGTAGACAAGCTGGGGGATATCCTAGCCTAGGAGCAACTTAAGGTGGAAAAGAAGAAGGGAGGTAGAGAAGGGACAGGAGCACAGAAATGCTACAAACTCCAGGGAAAACAAAGGCAAAAAACCTAGCCCGGGAGTCAGTCTGATTCAGCCACCAACGGACTAGGACAATAAAAAATTAACTTTAGTTTCTGGGCTTTAACGTCCTTCCCTGTAAAACAGTGCCAAGGATGGAATTGGGACCACGTGGGCTCTCACATGCCTCCCAGCACCCAAGGTGTATGGATCTATGCCATATCACATAGAAACCTCATTCTCATTGTTTAACAAGAAGAATGAACAAATGCAATAAAACAGCATTGAAGAAGTTTGCTAGAGACACAAGGTAGTAGAGGCAGAAATACATTTTGAGGGAAACAGCTAAATCTGCAATTAGAAGGAAATATATTGCATGTGGTGCCTTCTTTAATCCTCCTGTTAAATGACAAATCCGTTCTCATTTTAAAAGTAAGAAATCAAAGAATAACTAAGCATGGCATAAAGTTAGACTAGCCTCGGGTGGCCTACGTCCTAGGGCAGGAGGAAGGATGTGTGGATGGAGTAGGACAGCTCTGGAGAGCCGTCCGGATCAGGTCCTAGGAACTCTTGTGAACAGGCCTCAGGAGCAAGGGCCGGTAGGGGAGCTGGGCTAAGGAGGGCACCCGGGGCCAGGACCTCCATGGCTGAGGGAGATCTGGATTGGGAAGCTTTGGCCCTTCTTCTGGTGGCTGTCAGGCATTCCTCCTCAGAGTGGCCACTTCTGTAGCCTTGTTCCCAGGCATCGGTAATATTTCTTCATGTGTCTGCTTTTTCTTTAGGTGATGGGCTCCTCCAGCCAAGTACCTCACATTCTCTTTTTGTAATCACATAAAAAACTTTCCTAATCATATAAATTTTATTGCACAAATTATAGAAAATCTGGAAACTTCCAGAAGAGCAAAAAGTAAAATATTAAAATAACCTATAACCTCACAATGCATAGATAAGGCACCTATCTATTCAGTCTGCTTCTATATGTACAAAACTTAATTTTTACAAAATTGGGATAAGACTCGACAGGTACACTGTGCTCCTTATACTTAGAGATTTATCTTGGCCATTTTTCTGGAACATCAAATTTTCTTTTACAGCACCATTTTTAATGATTGCATTTTCTTTCCTTATATGGATCTACCATAGTGTATGTAGTTGGTATTTTGTTGCTGGGAATTTAGGTGGCTCATTTCCATGAACATTCTTGTAGTTAAATCTTTGGGCACATCTATAAGAGTAGATAAAATTCGCAAAATTAGAAATACTGAGTCAAATGACGTGCATTTTTTTTTTCCTTTTTGTCTTTTTTCATGACCGGCAACGGATCGCAACCCTCAGTGTCGCGCCCGTACCAGACCGGGACCAGCAACGGGATCGCAACCCTCGGTGTCGCGCCTGTACCTCGCTCAGCCAGTGAGCGGGAACCGGTCTGTATGTGGGATCCGAACCCTCGGCGGGAGCACCGCCGCGCTCCCAAGTGGCGCACTGTAGCAGTGCGCCACCGGGCCGGCCCAAATGACATGCATTTTAAAGACCACTAGATTACCTTCCAGAAAATAAGTCTCCCAGCATCTCTGCCCAGCATTCCAGATGGCCTGTGATCCTACGACTTCACGTATCCTTGATACCTTCCCACTGGTATTTTGCCGTTTAACTTAGTATTTCCAGGAAGTGTGAGTATGCACTCCTATCATTGACCATCTCAATACCTCTTCTTTTGTGAATTGCTCATTTTTATTGGAGGAGTATTATCATTCCCTTAAGGATTTGAAAGTGTTTTTCATAAACTAAAGACGTTATTTCTCTGTTGCATATACTGCAACTATCTTTACCAGTGGGGACCTAAGTTTTTGTTGTTGCTCTTGTTACTGCTGCTTTAAAAGTGGCAAAAGCTTTAGAATTGTATACAATGCAGTTTATTCATTTATTCCTTCAGCAAGTACGTGTCGCTGCTACTCTGGAGCCAGGTGCTGTTCTAGGTCCCGGACCAGAGCAGAGAACCGTGGAACCTGCCTTCTAGTGACTGCATCAGTCATGCAAATAGCAACATTTCCTCCTACTTCTTCTAGGCTTTCCTTTTTAACATTTTCACTTATTTTTACATATATTTTACCCACCTATAATTAGTTTTGATATATATGCCTGAGGTTCCAGCTTTATTTTTTAAATTTTTTAAAATTAATTTTATTTTACTCACTTCTGTGAAATGCCATCTTTATCTTATACTATTTCTTTAAAATACGTAGTTTCCGTTCTGCTTATCTGCCTGTTCTTGAATCATAATTGAACTGTTCTAACTATCACAGCTTTGAGTCAATACTCACAGCACAAGCACTGGCATTGTTATCTTTGTTTCCTCAAATTTTTCTTGGCTCTTTCTGGGCATTTACTCTTTCAGATGAACTTAGGATGTATTTGACAAGTTCCAAAAATAACCCTCTTGTATTTTCTTTAGAATCATGTTTTTATTTATAAATTAGTTTGGGGAAAATTGATGTCTTGGCAATAACTGTTACATTGCCTAGGTATCTCTCTTCAATTATTCAAGTAGATTTTCATGTCCCTTGATTAAAAAAAATCATGCCATTGTTACAAATAGAGACCCAGCCAATTTCTTGTGAAGTTTACTCTTAAGTGTTTTATAAATTGTTTTTTATAAATTCGTTTTAATATAAATATATATTAACAAAATATAAATTTGTTCATCTATTTTCTATCTACTTATTACGAGGACAACTATGGATGTTTGAAGATTCATTTTGCAACCAGCCACTTTATATTAATTCTTCTAGTTTTTCCACTTCTTCTGTCAATTTTCTAGGTAGGCAATTGCATGACCTGCAAATAAGTCATGATGCTTTTTCCTTCTCCTTCCTCATGAGTGTATTTCTTCCACTTTCTTGGCTGAGCGATAGCAACTTTCAAGAACAGAGTTTGATTGTCCCTCATGTAACCTAGATGCCTCCACACTTCCCTTTGGCATATTTATTTTTTAACTGGTTGTACCCCATCACGACGTCTTCAGGCCCAGGGGGATCATGCTTCTCTTCCATTGTCACCTGCCTCTCACCTCCTGCAGCTCTTCACTTCTCTGCAAGCCACTCTGATCTAAGTGAAGGACCAGCCCCTGTCCTTCATGTCCCTGAAGCACAGCTGACCTAAACCTAGTATGTGTACAGCAGACTTTCCCTGCAGGTTTGGAATGGGGAGGAAGAGTGCTCCCAACAGAAGCAAACAACTTAAACTCATTATTATCACACCCTTATTCTACGATTCTCCGACTCCTTCTGGTGCCTGGTGTTTCTCGCCCAGAATCTTGTCCTCTTTCTCTGTCTTAACATTGCCACTTCTCTCTGCTGTTCAAACCCCCTCCCCCAGACTTTCCTCCAACAAGCTCCAAAATCCTCCTCATGTCAGAGTTCACAAGGCCCACCCAGGGTGTATGAGTCCATTTCTGTTGCTTGTAACAAAATGCCTTGAACTGGGTGATTTATAAAAAAATGAAATTTATTGCTTACAGTTTCAGAAGCTGGAAGTCCAAAGTCCAGGGAACACATTTGGTGAGGGTCTTGATGGTGGTGACAGCGACCCAGGGGTCTCACGTGGCAGAAAACGGTGGAGCACAGACAGACAGTTCCTCATGCACTCTCCTTTTAAAGCCTTCAGAACCTTGCTCCTGACCACCACTGTTAATCCATTCACTATGGCACGCTCATAAGGCCCACCTTTCTTTCAATTACCATAATAGGATTTCCCACCCTCTTAACAGTCACAGTGGGGATCAAGGGAATAATACATAAAACTTAGGGGACACAATCCATATCACAAACTTTGCAAGGCCTGTCACAGCCCAGCAAGATCTTGTCTTAAATAAAAGAACTCTCAACCTCAGAAAAGAACCTTCCCCTGGGCCGGCCCGGTGGCGCACTGTGCTAGTGCGCCGCTTGGGAAGCGTGGCGGCGCTCCCGTCGAGGGTTCGGATCCCACATACAGACCGGTTCCCGCTCACTGGCTGAGCAAGGCGCGGGGGCAACACCGAGGGTTGCGGTCCTGTTGCTGGTCCCCAGTCCAGTATGGGGGCGACACTGAGGGTTGCGAACCGTTGAGGGACACGGAAAAAGACAAAAAAAAAAAAAAAAAAAAAAAAAAAAACCTCCCCCAGACATATGTTCACTGATATTTCACCACATGTAGGAAATTATCTGTAACAACTAATCTGTTAAACTACACGAACAATAATTAGAAAATTGATTAATATCCCAGCTATATATTAATGTACCTTTCTTCACTTTTATAGAACATCATAAAAACACTGGTAAACTGCCCCTTATCCTTGCCAGGGCAGTCAGAGTCAACCCTCATAACCAGAAAGCACAAAGTAAACCTCGCATTTACCTGAGCTTTCTGAAAAAAAAAAAAAAAAAAAAAAAAAGAAAAGAACCTTCCCCCTTCCCTAGAAGACAGAAGTGTCCTCAACAGTTTTTTGGTTTCTTTGGAATTTTTGGCTTGAGATTTGAACTGAGACAATGGCAGAGGGACAGAAGGAAAGGAGCAGAGAGAGACATGTGAAGGAAGTAACGTGGTGTGAGGCCACGGCTGAAAACAGGAAGACTTAGGAAGGACTCCCAGGGAAGCAGCATCATGTGCCAAGGTAACAAACCCAGGAAGGAGAGCAGGCCTGGGGAAGAGAAGCCACCCACCACGCATTCGCTGGACAGCCACTGGACTGTCTACACGCAGTGGAAGTGCGTGGTGCACAGACTCAGCCACGGTCCCTGCCCTGCAAACAGACAGCCACTGAAGTAAATGCAGAATTGAAGGTCGATGCCTTTTAATAGGAGAGGGAACTGAGTGATGTGAGATCTTATAATGGGGGAGGAGGTGGTGACCTAGTCAGAGAAGTCCACAAAAGCTTCCTGAAAGAGGTGACATTGGTGCTGAGATCCGACGGAGGATGTGGCATCTGGGGAAGACAGTCCCTGGCAAAAACCTTCCCTTGTGGCTCTGCATAAACAGCAGCCCCATCCTCCACCCCTTGTTCCACCATTCTCCATCCCCCTATCCTGTTTATTCTTATGTCACTTTTGATTGTTGATTTGTCCATGGCCAGTCCCCCATCCCCCAATAAACTCTAAGTTCCCAGAAGGTGGGACTAAGATTGTTTTTGTTCATGGCAGTATTCACATTCGCCAATATGGAGCCTGACACAGAACAAGCTGACTCTGTGGATGAGCGGCCACGTGGATGGAAAGTGAGAAGAGATTCTCTGGCTGTAGCCTCAGCCATCACACCGAGATGCCTGCTCCCTGGACCCTCAGCCTGCCTCCGTCCCTTGCCTGGGAAACCCACTCTATGTTCCCAAGCATACTCACACGCTGTCACCCTCGGGGGGCAGCAGTACGGCTCGATGCTGGCAGCAACCATCCAGCACAGAAGAGAGACTGATGACACAGGTGAGAGCAAGGAAACTGCGGACACAAGTCCTGGGGTGCGGTTGGGGGCGGACGAAAGCGTGGGCGGCCAACACCTGTACGAGGCAGGAAAGGAGAGCGTATGCAAACACATGCCGGCGAGCTAAGAGGTTGGTTGGTTGAAAGGTGAGGACGTTCTCAGAACTGGAAAAGAACTCCCACCCAGGAAAGCCATGTGCCCTTGACAGTAGCACTTCACCAGTGGCAAATGACGCAAAGACTCAGCCTGCCGCTTGGAGAACCGAAATCCGTGGGTCGTGCACACGTTCTTACCAAAGAAGTTCCTAAGGACTTGAGCTAATGTGCGCAAATCTGCACAATGTTTCCTGGAAAGCATGCAGGAGCAGGAACCCAGAGACCTGAGTTTGAATAACCTCCTTGCCACTAATTCACCATAGGTGACACTCAGACAAGCCCCTCGAACTGTGAATTAAGACAAGATCATCTCTTTAACCACACCCCCTTCTCTCACTGCCCAAGAAGAGAGATTGCCTGGCCGCTGTTTTTATGTAAAGGCTAAGTGTGCTGGAGGCTCCACTGTGGACCAGGCAGCTCCCACCTGGAGCGGGCTGCCACCTGCCACCTGCCACCTGCATGTGGAAACCCTAAAACTTCCTTGCATTTAAACAGCTCCTGGGCTGCTGCGACTCACAGGGAGGCGAAACAGCACGACAGGCCAATGACAAGTTGTATCATTTGGTTGAAACTTAAAACAACAGGACCCATATGGATAGGAAATTATTTTAAAAGCACTGAAATGTCTAATTTGCATAACCTATACTTCTTGTTCATAGTTTCACACTGTGGGTGTTATATGAATATTTGAATACTTGATGACTGATTAATATAATAATGTAATTTGCCAGGACCTCTCGTTGCTAGGAAGGGTTCAAATCAATTGCCTTTTTTTTTTTTTAGGTTGACAGCATGTGGAAAAAAAGTTAAAAAGTGCCAGGATGGGTTTAGGAAAATTGTAATATATCTTAAATGCTTACATTTACCAAAACAACTCTTTAGGCATAGACAAAAACAATGCATCTAGCGTTAACCTCATTTGCAGACAATGTGCAAAGTCGTTTCTGAGGCTTGGGAATCCTGATACTGATGACAAGCCCCACACACACTCCATTCCCATCCCCACCACATGTTAGGGCCTGCCATAAGGAGGGGGCCCACCCTTCAATTGCTACAATGTTCCCACTAAAACTCTTATTGGATTGGCCACCAGAAGACCAAGAATCGAACTGCCCTGCCTTTGGCACTCCCTCAATATGTCACTTTGGGCAGCACTTGTCCTGTGCCTAGAAAAGGACAGGATTGTTCAGGTGGCCTCCAAGGCCTTTTTAAGCCCTGACAATGTGACTAAGTTCACTTTTGACTCCTGAGAGGTTTCTTCATCGAGAATTTTAATTTGCTGCACGCCACGAAGCTGGTTTATGAAGATCAGACTAAGCCTGGGAAAAATTGTTTCTCCCTCTCACCCACACGAAAGGCCTTGCTTTGCATCTTTCTCTCACTGCATCCGCAGCAAACAGCAGCTCCCTGCAGATATTGATTTGTGGCAGAGAAGGGGGTGCCCTTCCCAGCAGTGAGACGGAAAGGACGGGCCAGCTTCCCTAGAAGACTCTGCAGCACCAGGGCTGGCACTGGGCATGTGCCCAGGAGGGTGGCGGGAGGCCAGACACGAGTCCTTCATGCTTCATTGTGAGAGGTCCATGGCCCTGCCTCTGGCAGACATAGCCCTAAAGGATTTGAAAAAAGAGTCCCAAATGTGCAAAATTCCACCATGAAGTGGACATCAGGCCTGCGGGGCTGGCCTCCGTGGCACTTTCCCTTCCCCTTCCCCTGGGTCCCGTCTGCCCCTCACTCCCCAGGTCCTTATGTGGTCATTCTTCTCCTTTTTCCTCTCCTCCCCCTCCCCTTCTCTCTTCCTCTCCTGAAAGCCAAAGCAAAATAATGGAAATGTGCCAAAAGAAATACTGTAGGTGTCCTGTCTGAGAGGCCCCAGGCCTCTGGACAAGGGGACACGAAGCCTGAAGTTTTTGTCTATTCCCATGTCCCCGAAGAAACAGGAGGGAAATTCTTCCGCAGATGCCTACAACACCTGTGTACTTTATAAGAGATAAAATCACTGAGAATCTCATGAAAAATGAAATCACTAAAAACCCCATGAAAAATGGCACCAAAATGGCACCATGAGTTTCCATGTTTGGATATGGGCTGGAGTCTCTCAGATGTGCTCTAGGTAGGACATAACCTTCTCCCGGAGCCTCGTACAGCTGGGTGATGCCAGTCAGGCTTGAGTCTCTTTGAACAATCCCTTTCTCCTCAAAACAGGCCCTGAAAGGTGCATTCTCGGCTTTCCAGAGCTCCCTCCTCTGCCCTTCTCCTTCTGGACACAGGTGGCCTGTGGTGTCAGAGGGAGCTGTGTGCTGGGTTGGAAGTATGAGGGTGGATTTGTCCCCCTGCCCCCAACCACATCAGCCCCTGGTAACAGCTCCTATCTCATATGAGGCAGAAATGCTGTGCCCAGGAGCCCGTGCCACCCAGACCTGTGTGCACATTCCAGGTGCTGCCGGTGGGCTCTCCAGGAGCAGATGCTGGCATGGGGTTTGGGGCACATGGTATTTACCAGGGATCATGCCTGCGAAAGGAAGAGGGAAGCAGGCTCGGGCAGAGGGAGATCACCTGTGCTGCAGGCTCAGCCAAGTCTCGGCCAACCGAGATGGTCACTCTAGTGCCACCAGAATTGGCCAGCATTGGGCCTAAATGCTTCATACCCCTTCTACCCTTGGTAAGGTGGGTCTCCAGACTGAGGCCAAGGCAGTCCCTAAAGGAGCCGACAGCAGAGGCAGCTCTCCCAAGGTGGGCAGTAGGCCCTTCTTTGACTTGACCCCAGCAATCATCTCTGTGTCCCCACACTGGGCTGTGGCGGTGCTGAGGCAACCCTCCCCTGTGATGGAGAGCCAGGAGGCGGCCTGTACGCCCACGTGGGAGATGTTGAGGCACACACAGCTTCCTGTCAGACCCTCACACTGGAAGAGAAGCAGAAGCCCCTCAGCCTTAAAGACCTCCCCCGGCTGCCACCACCTCCAGGATTTGGGCTTGGAGAGAGGAAGCCACAACCCATGAGTTAACCATGTGTCTCCCTTGTCCCTCCCACAGTGCTCCCAGCTGGAAAGGACAGTCTCTCCTTTCCCTACAGCACACCCCCTTTTTCCTGAGGTGGCGTCATTCTGACTGATGCAGAGAGAGAAAGCATCTTAGAGAGAAACAGAACTTGGAAGGTCTTCCAAAATCATGCTCTTTGTCACATGCCAGTACACCTTCATTGAGGGCAGAGGTGACTCCTTGCTGGCCTCAGTCCCTGAGATTGTACTTCCTTGGTGACCGAGCTTGTCCCTCAGCTCACATGGGGCTCAGCTGCTCCCATCAGAAACCTCAGAAACCTCTCTAACTCATGGAGCCAAGAAAGGGACACATTGGAGGAACCAGGGACAGCCCACGGCTGAGCACCAGTCTTCAGGAAGGGCAGGAGCCAGCGTGGTGTCAGAGACCTCAGCACCAGCAGCCCGGGGATTCCTCCCAATGCCACTGCCACAGACAGACACGGCCCGTGACTATCCCTGTGTCTCAGAGTCCCAGGACTCTGAGAATTGGATGTCCCAGCTGGGGTCAGTGGTAACCACAGATCAATCACCTTGTGGCCAGGGTTTGAGTCCCCTGGGACCATCACACTGCCAGGATCCTTCTCGAGGAAGCAGATCTAAGAGCCAGGCCACCCCCAGATGGTGTTGACAAGAGAAAGGAGCTGGGGAATACTAAATCTTCTCTGGGACCATGAGGACTGGAGAAGGTGAGTCATTTTTCAGTGCATGGGAGGCCTTTCCAGCCTGGCACATGGCAGATGGTGAATGCTTCCAGCTCTGTGATGTAACTATGGTGGGAACATAATTGGTTATTAAAGGTTATTAAAGGTTAAATTGGTTATTAAAGGCCAAGACCAGGAAGTTATTCATTTCCTTGAACACAGATGCTACTTAAGGCCCAGCCCAGCTGGTTGCAAATGAATATTCTGAGTCACTGAAAAGATGGTCCTCATCTCCTCCCAATCCAACCCCTCCCCCGACACACACACCCTACATGCCGGCCAGCATGTCCTGCCAAGGCACCACTCTTCGGCTGTCACCGTCATGCTCAGGATGCTCCCAGGTCTCCCCCTACCCCTCTATGATTTGGCCCCAGCCTCATCCCACACCTGGCCAGTAACATTGTCCTACTTAGTGTTTATTTTTGTGTGTGATAGCTTTACAGAGATATAATTCACATACCATGAAGTTCACCTTTTTGAAGTGTACAGCTCAGTGGTTTTTAGTATATTCACAGAGTTGTGCAACCATCACTACTATTTAATTTCAGTATATTTTCATTACTCCACAAAGAAACCCCATACCCATTAGCAGTCACTCCCCACTTCCTAAGCACCTGGAAACAACTAATCTACATTCTGCACATTTCGTATAAATGGAGTCATACCGTATGTGGTCTTTTGTGACTGGCTTCCTTAATTGTAACATAGTTTCAATGTTTAATCCATGTCAAGTTCATTCATTCCTTTTTTGTGGCTGAATAATATTCCATTGCATGGATATACCATATTTTGCCTGTCTATTCACCAGGGGATGGACATTTGGACTGATTCCACTTTTTAAACTAGTATTAATAATACTTCTGTGAACACTTTTATACACATTTTTAGGTAGATATGTCTTCAATTCTTTTGTGTTCAGCATTTTGAAGAATTGCCAAATTGTTTATTGAAGTGAATGCACCACTTTATATTCCCACCAACAGTGCATGAGGGCTCCAATTTCTTCCCATCCTTGCCAAAACTTGCCAATCTTTTTTATTTTAGCCATCTTAGCAGGTGTGAAGTGGTGCCTCATTGTGGTTTCAATTTGCATTTCCCTAATAGCTAACGATGCTGAGCATCTTTTCTTGAGCTTGTTGTATGTGTGTGTATCTTTGGAGAAATGTCTATCCAAATCCTTTGCCCATCTTTTTAGTCGAGTTGTTTGTCCTTTTATTGTTGAGTTATAAGAGTTCTCTGTATATTCTGGATACAAGTTCCTTATCTGATGTATGATTTGCAAATATTTTGTCCCATCTTGTGGGTGTCTTTTCACTTATTCTTTGTGTGAATCCTGCTCACCCATCAATTTCAGCTCCTCTAAGGTGCCTTTTTGACCAGGGTATGTGCAAATTCTTTCCTGCTATTTGACACATACATAATAATTCATTTATTCATTCATTATTCATGTGTTTGTTATGTGTATTCAAAAATGATTGTTCAAGCATCTGCTGTGTTCTAATTGTTGTATCACATGTGAGGATCAGCCATGAAAGAGAGCGACATGCACTTTGCTCTTAGGGAATTTACCATGTAGCAAAATTTTGGACACGTGGTTAAAATGAATGACTCGAGTGCTATCGTGACAACTGTAACCTGTGGAGTGCTCCCCTTACGCCAGGCCCTGTTGGGAGCACTGTACCTGGGCACATTATCTCTTTCCCTGTGGGGGCAGGGCTAAGGGGATGTCTCCCTGAGGAAGTGGCACTTTAGCTGAGACCTGAAGGACGAGAGGAACTCCAGAGGGCAGGGAGCACACTCTCACACGAAATGGGAGGACAGCCAAGTGGCTGTGGCAAGAGCAGAGAGTGGGAGGAGGAAAACGCGGCAGCAGATGGGGACAAGGAGGTAGCAGTGGCCAGACTGTGGAAAGGCCTGAAGCTCCTGGGGACTTCGGTCAGCCCCCATAGACCTGCGTTCCCCTAACACACACACCATGCTGTTAGTAAGTTCTTCTCTTGCCTGTGAAACAAAGTGTGGCTATTGAACATAAGATGTGAATTCCCTTGCAAAACCTTGTCGTGTGGAATTATGCTGGCAGTCTGTCTATTGTTAAACCTGAAACAGACCTTCCCACCGAACCCACCGTATATGAAGGAAAGGGGGTATATTAAATCTCATCACGGGTAACAATCATTTCTGCTGCAGGGAGCGGGGGTAATGAAGGGGTTAAAACACCTTCTATTTCTGAGGCAGTTGTTCAGTTGCAGGCAAAAACCTTTGGGTGTCATCATCTCCCCAAAAAACAAAATATTAGTGTTCAGAACTGCTCAGACTTTTAAAAAAAAGAAAAAAAAAAAAAGATCATTACAGCACAACTGAATTAAATTAGCACAACTGGCTGAAGCCAGGTGGGGTACATCTGAGTGCTGTTTGACATTGTTTGGGGTTGAGGGCAAAGGGGTAGGGGTGGAAATCTCCTGTGATTAATCTCTGTGTCTTTGTGTCCTAAAATTTCCTCTTCTTTACTTTATTATAAAAGAATTCAAATAAGGCTTGGAATAAAGAAAGGACTGAACATGGATTTCAGTAAGGTCCTAAAATACCTCTTGTTAATAGATTTTCCTTTACCCTAATGGAGATGGAGCCATTTAAAGGTTATGAGCAGGGGAATGACATAATCTGATTTACGTTTTTAAAAGATCACTGAGATGGCCCAATGGCACGAGCAGGGCCAGCCCAAAAGTGAGAAAGCAGATTGGAGGTGCTGCTGTGAGCCGGGTGAGGGCTGACGATGGGTTTAGAGAGAGGCGGATAAACACGAGCCCTCGACCGTCGGGCATGTGGCGTAAGCGCAAAGCAGGTCTCACAAGGGACTCCCACACTTCTGATGTGAGAAATGGGATGGGGAGGGGTGCCACTGACCAAGACAAGAAACGCGGGAAGAGGAGCAGGTGTGTGGGGGGGGTGATGACAGTCTTAGACAGGTGGAGTCAGAGCTGCCGTACATTCATCCAAGTGGTGATGGGGTGCAGGCCCCGAAGCTCAGGAGCGAGGGGAGTCTCCAGCTGGAGGGTTGGGGTCTGCCAGCACCAAGGTGGTCACTGGAGCCTTGAGAATGAACGAGATGCGAGGGGTGGGGTGCTGACTGCGGTGAGAAGGGGGCCCAGGACAGAGCCCTGGGCACTACTGAGCCCGAGGAGAAGGACGCACCAACCAAGCAGCCTAAGAGATATCAGAGAGGAAAGAGAGAAGCCACAGGGAACGGACAACATGGGACCATGGGAGAAAGAGGGCATGGAAACTGAGCTAGATGTGGACAGGAGGTGGAGAGAGAAAGGAAAGGAGGGAGGGAAGGGAGGGAGGAAGGAAAACAGGGAAAGGAGGAAGGAGGGAATATGCCCATTGGCCTGAGAGACATTCAGGTTCATTGATACGCTTGGTGACATAAGCTTTTGGAGAGCTGTGAGGGGGAAGCCAGATTTCAAGAAACTGAGTCGTGTGTGGAAGGTGTAGACGACACATTGGAGGATAGGAGTAGAGGGATAGAGGTCGCCGAGGGAGAAGCCCTAGAGCGTTGGTAATATACTGCCTTCTGCTCTGTCTTCTGGGCTGTCCAGAATTTAATGCTTTGCTGTTAAACTTTATTTGATTGTGTGCCTGCCTGTCCAGATGGTCCCTTAACACCTTCCATCCAGGGCTGTCCTGCTTGTATCTATGGCCTGAACATAGACACAAGCACCTAACACACAAGAGCTGCTCAAGAAAAGTTTGAGGGGTCTAGTTTCTATTTTTCTGAATGACAAGTAGTGTCTGGGTTAGACCACCCTGTTACCCACTCTGAGAGCAAAATTTGCTGTTTTGACTTGCTTTGATGGGATTTGGGAAGAGGCACCTCGTGTTCTTCCACTTGAATGAAAAGCAGATTGAGCTGGCTCAGCCATGGAGGAATCATTGTTCTTTCCTCCATATGGTCCAGTGCTGACAACAACCAGGAGGCTTCCAGCTCCCACAAGCCCCCAGATATGCAGGAAGTGGTGCAAAGTGGGGGCCGTGACAAGTAAGGGCCGGAAGGGGCCTGGCATCTCACTTAGTCCAGACCCTAAAGATCTAATTGTGCTGCATTGGCAACAGCTGCCACAGACCTGGGGCTGCTTTTCTACGACACTGTCATGAGTGCATTAGCCTCTGTGCTCGCCAGGGTGGTGGGGCCTGAGGTCCTGCCCCTCTGGCCCAGAAGCTCTATGGAAATGTCACTCGGTCCCTTTGCATCCCCTACCCATGATTTTACAACCTCAAAGGTGGCTGAGAATATGACACATCGCTGTGTTGTTCTTTTGGGTGGTCTGGTAGGGACAGGAAAACACGAGTCTGGGAGCCAGACAGACCGGGTCACCTCCCAACTCTGAGTTCAGATTACACCCAGATTGAATTGTCAACAGAAGATCGGTTCTTAGTGGATTCTTTAACTAAAGCACATGGAAGAATGCAGGATCTGTGGGGTGTCTGGTGCGTCAGTGCCTCACGACCCCTCTCCATCCCCCAGCACTGCTCAGCCAGGCTAGACGCCGAGACACACCCCTTGGTGAAATGTACGCTCCCGCCCAGAGGATGCATTGGAAGACGAGAGAGGGGCGAACTCTCATACTTTTTAAATATTGTGCTATGTGACTATTTACCCACTAGAAATACGAATCAGATGAAAAGCAAATGTCATGAGGGCAAGGATTCCAGTATACTTGCTGCAATTTTTTTAAAAAGGAAAAATTACTAGAAATATGGCGGGTTGATGGAGTTTGGATGTGTCGTCCCCCCCAAAACTCACGTGGAAATTTGATCCCCAGTGTGGCAGTGTTGGAAACTGATTGAGTCATGGGGGCGGATCCCTCATGAATGGATTAATGCTCTCCCTGGGGGAGGGGGGATTAATGAGTGAGTTCCCGCTCTATTAGTTCCCGTGAGACCTGATTGTTTAAAGGACCCTGGCACCTCCTCTCTCTCTCTTGCTTCCTCTCACCATGTGATCTGCTTGTACCCGCCAGCTACCTGCCGCTTTCTCTCATAAGTAGAAGCAGCCTGAGGCCTGTGTCAGATGCAGCTGTCCCAGAATCGTGAGCCAAGTAAACCTCTGTTCTTTATAAATTGCCCAGTCTCAGGTGTTCTGTTATAGCAACACAGACTAATACACGGGCACATGGGTATCAGGAAGCTCTGTGCTTCCTGTGATTTTCTAAGTGCTCTGATGTAACGAAGGCAGTGGATGCAGCAGAAAGAGAGCACAGAGAGGAGAGACGCTGGGTGCAGACATTCCTAAGTCAACCGCCCTCGGTGACTGACTGCCATCAGGAGGTTAGGGAGACGTGAACCTGGGCTGACTTTGTGTCATGTACCCAAGAAATCAGGCTTGGCTGGTGGCGCCAGGATTGAGATAAGGAGCTGGGGAAGAGTGGGTTAGAAAAGAGAGGGTGATCAGTTCAGTGTGGGCATGCAGAATGCACGGTGCCTGAGGGCCACTGATGGGGAGTCTTTCATTTTCCCCTAACCTTGCTGCTAAAATGCTAACCTCTAACAAACGCCTCTTGGCGATCCATATTTCATGCTTTCTCCACTCCTTTGAATCTCTGGCCTCTCTCTGCCTCCCTCGCTGTGAGAGGATAAATTTGCCTTATTCTTCACAGAGAGGATAGAAGCCACCGGACAGGAGGTCCCTAGTCATCCTGCTCCTTAACCCACGAGGCTGCCTTCATCTACATCCGTGCTGCGTTCTCCACCCTGACACAGCAGAGGAGCTCACGCCTCCCTCCTATGCTCTGGACCCCACCCCCAGCCTTCTAAGGATTCTAGAATTATCCATTGTCCTCGCCAGCCTCTCCCTCTGTGCTGGATTTACCCCATTAGTATCCAAACTGCTCAAGTCATTTCCCTCTGGGGAAACAAAAAAGCAACATCAAAACAAAAAAGCACTTTTCCTGAACCCCCGTGCTCCCCCAGCCTTCTTCACTTCTCAAGATTTGGCCCGGTGGCGCACTGCTACAGTGCACCGCTTGGGAGCATGGTGGCTCTCCCGCCGAGGGTTCGGATCCCACATACAGACTGGTTCCCGCTCACTGGCTGAGCGAGGTGCGGCCGCAACACCGAGGCTTGCAATCCCGTTGCTGGTCCCGGTCCGGTACGGGCGCGACACTGAGGGTTGCGATCCGTTGCCGGTCACGAAAAAAGACAAAAAGGAAAAAAAAAAAGATTTGGCCAATGTTAGTTTCTCCATCTCACCCCTCCAGCTCACGCAGCTGCCCATTCCAGTCCGATTCCCTCCAGTCACTCCACTGCACCTGTGCTTGCGAAGGTCACCCTGGGCCTTTATGTTGCTAAACCCCAGGGATGCTTTTTAGTCCTCCTGGTCCTTGATGTTCTCAGCTTTCGCTGGTGTCCACCACACCCTGAAACTGACAGCCACAGGTTTAATTTGCTTTCATATTGTAAGATTAGAAATACGAATTCTGTTTGGTTTAAGAGTTAGACTAGCCACTATGACAGTAAAGCACATAAGTCTCATAGACCAGCGTGGGAACTTACAACAGGGAAAAGTGCATGAGAAGTGGCTTAAAGAATGTCCTGCTTATCTTAAGGAAGAATGTAGCCAGTTACACATAAAATAATAATATTCAGTAGTGATTCAGGGTCACAAGATCTTTGTTCCTTGAAAAATAGTCTGTGACAACTTCTCTGATGCCAGTCCTGGGTTTTTTTGCAGATGAAACAAGACCACCAGAGACCACAGACCTGCTGAAACACACATAGTCCCCAGATCTGATGAAGCTGAGAAAGACATTGCTCAAGATGACAGAAGTCATTGTGCTGACTTCACCGTGAGCCAGTCAGATCCCCACATGATTCCCGAGACCCCTCCTCATGACTTTTGCTCTATAAATGCTTGTGGTTTTAAGCATTTGCTGCCCATTCTCCTTGAGTTGTGCGCCTCGGTATTAAAGCTAATCTTTTCTACTGCAAATCATGGTGTGCAGACTTATTGGCTGAACTTCCCAGAGGACAACTAACAACCTTCCTCCTTGAAGGAGCCTCTCTTGGTCTGGGCAGCACTTCCTCCCGAGGGTCCCCTCACACCTCTCCGCCACTCCCAGCCCACCTCCTTAGCCAGTTCAGCCTTTTCTACCTGACATTTAAACACCGGCGTCCCAGGTTTAGTCTTGTGGCTTCCCCTCTTGCAGTCTCTGCTCCCTCCCTGGCAATCTCAGTCTAGTACATGACTTCAGGTACGTGCAGTGCCCCCAAATTTTCTCTCTTCTGAACTCCAGCACTATACATCTAACTTTATCCCTAAAATCTCCACTTGAACATCTCACACACGTCTCAAACTTGACTTATCAAGTCTGAACTCACAATGTAAGGTCCCCAAATCTGCTCCTCACCTTAGCAAATGAGTCCCTTCTGTTCCTTGTCCCACATCCCCACAATTAGTCACCACCAAGTTGGTGCTACCCCCACACATATCTGGCAGTGCTCCTTCTGTGTCATCTGTCCCCACCACCACCCTGGTCCAGCCCCATCCCCATGCCTCTGCGTTGGCCCTGTATCCGCCTTGTTGCCCTGTAGTACCTTCTCTCCACACATTTCAAGATGCAAATCTGACCAAGTCACTCCCTCCTTAGAACCACTCTCAGGCCTCCCATTGTTCTTAGAATGAAGCCAAAATCCTTATCATACCAAGGCCTCCAAGGTCATTCACCGTTGACCGCTGCTCACCACTCTGTCTTCATTTCCCACCACGCCCACCCCTGGCCTGGCCCTCGTTAAGTTCCTCCTTTACACAGAACTCCTTGTCACCTCAGGGCCGTCACATACACGGCTGTATCTGGCTGCTCTTTCCCCATTCTTTGCCTTTCTAGCTCCTGCTCATGCTGCAAGCATCCAGGAAGCTTCCACTAGCGTCCAGCTGTGACCAGGTCTGCTACGACACAGCACCCAGCACTCCCCCATCATACACTTAACACAGTTGCAACCAGATAATGTGTAAACATTTCTTGAATGTCACTTTAACCTGCTGGATAGCAAGTTCCATGAGAGCAGGGACTGTGCCTTCCATGTTCACTGCATCTGCAATGAGAACTCAGCAGACACTCGTCGAGGGAGTGAGTGTGGGGGCGTGTATGTGTGTGGAGAGGGAGCACAGAGAGAGAGAATGAGAGTGGGAGAAATCTTTGTCATCCCTGGGCCGGCCCGGTGGCGCACTGCTACAGTGCGCTGCTTGGGAGTGTGGTGGCGCTCCTGCCGAGGGTTCGGATCCCACATACAGACCGGTTCCCGCTCACTGGCTGAGCGAGGTGCGGGTGCAACACCGAGGGTTGCGATCCCGTTGCCGGTCCCGGTCCAGTACGGGCGTGACACTGAGGGTTGCGATCCGTTGCCGGTCACGAAAAAAAAAAAAATCTTTGTCATCCCTTTGTAGGCTTGTGGGGAATATGGAATTACTGGGCACAGTGACAGGGACTATCAGATGCAAACGAACGGGGTCCTGTCCCTCTTCCCTTGCTAAAGGTGGCAGGTCATTACCCTGCAGTCTGAACAGCCAGCAGCCCGAGGGACTTCAGCAGCGATGGTGGGAGTCACAGTCAAGAATGCCTGGTACTCTCATCCTGCCACTTTCTGGCAGACCCTTTTCAATGACAGATTTATTAACCTTAGCGGATAAGACAAGAATAGACCTCAGACAGACCATGAGTGGCCTGAGATTTAATTCCAGCCTCTCTGCCTTCCTGTCCCAGGTCCAAAGCTTTTTAAAAGTTTTATCTCCCTCTTAAAACTTTTATCTTCCTGTCTTCTGTCTGGTTGTACCTTCATGGGAACATAGGTTGTTTGGATTACAAGTGCATCCCAGGTAGGAAATGCTGAGGCTGGGAGCCTGGAGTCAGAGGGTGTGAGGAGACGCCAGCAGCACCTGGAGATGCACCCTGACACCCAGCACCATGGCAGGGGGTGGGGCAGAGGAGGAGCAAACAGGCAAAGGTCCTTCTCAGAGTGGGGGCTGCTTATGGCTTTCGAGGGGACCATGGGGCTCTGCATAGGCAGAGCCTCCAGGGAAGCATCCATCCTGGCCCACTAGGAGGAGAATCAGGAACCAGAACCCAGGACCAGGAGTGGGAGACGCTGTGAGGACTGGAAACTACCACTCCACCCACCCCTGCCATTTGTCACTGCTTTCTGCTTGCCCAGAGAATCAGAGGAAACCCCTTAAAACAAACAGCTTGCATGCTTGTCTCTTGAGTGATGCAGGAGGGAAGATGGGGGATCCATCCCACTCCAAGAGAAACCCCAAAAGACAGGGTCAGGGGCAGGCCAGGTTCCCAAAGGAGGAAGCACAACCACAGACTCCAGCAGAATGGAAGAGAGAGCCACTGTGGCCATCAGCAACTCACATTACCTGGGTGCAGGTGTATCTCAGCTCCACCTCTCAATAGCCTCCTGTCCCCACCTGCTATGCATGCACACACCGTGCACACACACACACGACAATGTGGCCACCCATTCTGGGCTGAAGGAAAAGTCAAGAACACTGGGCACTGTCTGTCCTCAGTGGTGCAGATCCCAGAGAGCACAGACTCCCCAGGGCTGAGCTTCCCAAACTCCAGCGTGCATACAAATCCCCTGGGATCACGTTAGAACAAAGACAGCATGGCCCCACTGCCAAGAGCTTCTGACGCAGCAGACCTGGGGTGGGGCCCATGAACTTGCATGGTTGGCAACAATGAAAATTCCCAAGTGATACTGATGCTGGTGCTGGGGTCCCCAGCCCACACTTTGATTTTTCAGGGACTGCTATGGTCAAGCTGCAGGAAGATCAGTCTGGGGGTGTTGACAGATGAGAGTGGCCTTAGAAGAGCCTGGAACGAAGAGTAGAGGTCATGGAAACTGGCATGTGACACCCGGGCAGGGGCCTGGACAAAGGTTTTGACAGCAGGAATAAGTGGGAAGGGGTCAGATGGAGACTGTTTCCTTTGGAAGGTCCTAAACAGCCCATAAGGCTCCACCAGCCACAGTGCTTTTATGCTCCCTAAGAACCTGCTTCTGCTTCTAAAAAGGTTAAACATAGTTTCCACATGACCCAGCAATTCCACTCCTAGATCTATACCCAAGATAACTGAAAACCTATGTCTGTACAAAGACGTGTACATGAATGTTGACGGCAGCTTTGTTCACAGTAGTCAAAAAGTGGAAACAACCTAAATGTCCGTCAACTGATGAATGAATAAACAAAATGTTATAAATGTGTAAAATAGGATATTATTCAGCCACAGAGAGGCGAGAAATTCTGATACATGCTACAACCAATGAACCTTGAAAACATTATTCCGACTGAAGAAGTCAAACACAGAAGACTCACGCTGCGTGATTACATTCATAAGAAATGTCCAGAATAGGCAAACCTATAGAGACAAAATTCAGATTAGTGGTTGCCAGGGGCTAGCGAGAGGAGGGGAATAGGGTGACTGCTTTATGGTTATGAGGTTTCTTTTTGGGGTGATGAAAATGTTCTGGAATGAGATGGTGATGATTATACAACATTGTGAATGTACTAAGAACCATTGCATTGTATACTTCAAAATCCGTAAAATGGAGACTTTTATGCTCTGTGAATTTTATCTTAATAAAAAGATTGTTTTAAGTACCTGCTTACATTTTCTGTGTATCTAGATCCCTTTCAGGAGAGCTAAACCTGAATCCAAGACTTAACGGAGGAGCATTTACACAGGGAAATGGCTCCAGCAAAGCGCCTACCTCCGTTTACCATGGCTCAGTAGCTCCTACAGCGTTAGGAAACGGAGAATGATTCCTTCCGTCCCATGTGACACAGCTCATGTTATACAGCAGAATAATGCAAACTCCTTCTCTTGAGTTAGGAGTAAACTTAACTTACAAACAGCAGGCTTGCCCCTGGAGACTGAGATCAGTCCAGTGAGGGAACCCACAATGCCTGGATTCACGGAGTCAGTAGAAGGATGGGCCGCTGACCTCCAGCATCAGTGAGACCACAACAAGGCACAGACTCGAGACAGACACCACAGACCTGTCCACCAGGGCGCTGGGTGGCTGCACTTAACATGGGGCCCCAAAAGGCACCACGCCCTCCCCTCGTTGGCTCATTCATTCATTCCATATTTACTTCTCTGTGTCTTCTCCTCTGTGTCAGGCACTGTACTAGGCACCGGTCCAGCAACAAACAAGACAGGGTCCCTGCCCTCATGGGCCTTCCAGTCCAGTCAGGGCTAGCCTCTTTGATCTCACCCCACTGCTGGACAGCCTGGCTCCTAGATAAGTTTCCACATCTGCTACTGTCATGACGTGGTGATGTCACTTATCCTCCGTGTCTCGGTTTCTTTATCTCAATGTAAAAATGCCTTGTGACCTGCCAAATGACATAACATTTCATTTAACTCAATTTACAACCTTTTATACACTAGGTATAAAATTCACTGAGTTCTTCAAAACTAGGGCTATTTTAAATAAGTCATTCAAAGCAATTTTTTATAAATTTAGTTTGTTTTTATTCATTCTAACTATGAGATGCCCTCTTGACATAATACAACCATGGTTCTAGGGTTCTTAGAAACATGCCACTTGTCTTCTCTCCTATCCCTCCGAACTTGAAGTAAAATAATACCTTGAATAACTTGAGGTCAACAACACTTTTAAAAGAATCTCAGGGGGCCGGCCCTGTGGCTCACTCAGCAGAGTGCAGCACTGGGAGAGCAGCGGCGCTGGGAGCGCTCCCGCCGCGGGTTCGGATCCTATATAGGGATGGCCGGTGCGCTCACTGGCTGAGCGTGGTGCAGGCGACACCACGCCAAGGGTTACCATCCCCTTACCGGTCACACACACAAAAAAGAATCTCAGGTATATAAGGTGAAGATTCAGAAATAAACAAATCTAGGAATATTTTATTTCAGCACCCAAATCTCTGGACAGCTGCCCCCTCATTCTCTACTACTACTTGACTTGAGAGAAAGCCTTAGTCAGGGCTAACTGATCCTTAACACCTCTCTTTAATACCAGATAATATCACTCCTAGGAAGGAGATTGTGCCCTTGGTTAAGGCTAGCAGTGGGCATTAAAGGGTATGGAGGACGAGGTGCTCATGTGACAGGGCTCAGGGGAGAGGGTGCAGTACAGGCAGCAGGAGGTAGCTGGACCCACATGAGGGCCAACAACAAATATCCACACCATAACTCTGAATTCTCAGATTCCAGGAAAACCCTGACTTCCTCACCACCCCATGTGATGTCTGACCTTCTGGGCAAGGCGGGACACTGCCATGCTCTCTCCTGCTTGGCTTTAGCCTGAGCCTCTCCCTTGTTCTTTCACACTGTTTCAGCCAAAGCCTGTGCACTGGGCAGGGGAGTTTCTTTAGATCTTGGGCTGAAGCTAGATGTGGGTTTCAAAACTTCTTTGGTCCAGGGGAATATGGAGGAGCAGCAAGTGAGACAGTTCAAGGAAGAAGTGAGGACCAGGCTTTCAAGTCCGGTGTAACTGAGCTGCCTTTCCTCTACCCCTCCTAAGACACAGGAGACTCTGGCATCTGCCTCTTTGTCCATCTCAGGAAAGTGCAGCACACATGTGGCAAGTGGCAGTTTAGATGTGGTATTGGCTGAGTTATGCTGTGCAAAAGTTAACTAGCAAATCTCAGTGGCTGGATGCTACAAAACCCATATCTTGTTTAAGTTGTACATGACCAGTAGGGGTGAGCAGGAGCTCTGCTCCACACAGTCCTGCAGGGACCCAGGCTGATCGAGGCTCCACCACGTTGTGGCTGCATGATCTGGAATCCATGGCCTTCTCAGTCACCTGGCAGGAGCAGAAAGACCTGAGGAGGCTTTGCACCAGCGATTACATGCTGCAGCCTAGAAGAGGCACACTCATCTCCACTCACAATCCATTAACCAGAAATAGTCCAATGTGATTGTACCCTGTGCCCAGAGGGAACAGAGAGCAGTCTGATGCCAAGCACTAGAAAACTCTACCACAGTCACCCGTAGGGATGAGTATTCCTCACCCCCTGTGACCACTGATTTGTTCTTGTGTATTTACTGTACAAAAACATGATAACAATATAAAGAATAAAGACAGAAGCCACCTACAATCCCATCGCTCTCACAAATCAACCATTTTTATTTTTCATTTTTTCTTTGCCATTCTCCATCCACCTGTATTAATAATTGTACGTGACTTAGTGTTTTTCTTCATGTCCAGTGCCAACCATTTTTCCACACTGCTCCACGACCTTCATTAGCATACTCTAGTGACCGTCAACCACTTCAATTTGCCCCCTCACTGTTGTCACTGAGCACCCGCTGCACACCAGGCTCATCTCCACGCCTCACTTGGTTTAATACTCATGACACCCCCAAAATACAGACACCATTTTATCCTCACTACGGGTGAGGAAGCTGAGACTGGGAGATGGTGAGTACAGAACCCAAACCTCTTCGTGAACACGTAGCAGAGCCCGAATTAGAGCCCACGAGGATAATCAGGTTTTCTCTATCATGGATCATGCCTTGCGAAGCTCAGCCAGCATCTCCCTTCTTGCCCTGCACACTCAGGAACCCCCACAGGCAAGTATGACCCTCCCCAAACTAGGCTCCCAAAGCGTTTGCAGTCATGTGGATCTTTACTGAAGAGCGCCTCAGGTAGACACGAGGGTGACATTGTATGCCAGTCAGCAGGACTTCCTAAAAGTTTCCTTTAAATGTGTCTCTCCACAAAATTTCAGCCCCCCGCCTGCAGCTGTTCAAAATTCCCTGCCTCCAGCTCCCTCCAGCTCCCTACAGCTCCCTCCGTCGCTCCCTCCCTTTCCTCCTGCCTCTGCCCCCGGGTTCTCCCCGGTACTCTGCTCCACCCCCTTCAGAGTCTGCCCCCTCCTGGGCAGCTGCTCTCTGCTCCTGTTCCTCTCCCAGCTCTGTTCCTCCAGCTGCACCTGTATGTCTTTCTAGGGAGAAGAACACCCTCTATTGGCTCTCCAGTTCTTCTCTCCACCCCCCACTCAGCTAGATGCCAACAAGACTCAGGCCA
>NW_007734260.1:36283-40273 GCF_000696425.1 Galeopterus variegatus | reverse complement strand
CAGGTTTTCTCTATCATGGATCATGCCTTGCGAAGCTCAGCCAGCATCTCCCTTCTTGCCCTGCACACTCAGGAACCCCCACAGGCAAGTATGACCCTCCCCACACTAGGCTCCCAAAGCGTTCGCAGTCATGTGGATCTTTACTGAAGAGCGCCTCAGGTAGACACGAGGGTGACATTGTATGCCAGTCAGCAGGACTTCCTAAAAGTTTCCTTTAAATGTGTCTCTCCACAAAATTTCAGCCCCCCGCCTGCAGCTGTTCAAAATTCCCTGCCTCCAGCTCCCTCCAGCTCCCTCCCTCCAGCTCCCTCCGTCGCTCCCTCCGTTCCTCCCTTTCCTCCTGCCTCTGCCCCCGCTGCCCCCGGGTTCTCCCCAGTACTCTGCTCCACCCCCTTCAGAGTCTGCCCCCTCCTGGGCAGCTGCTCTCTGCTCCCGTTCCTCTCCCAGCTCTGTTCCTCCAGCTGCACCTGTGTGTCTCTCTAGGGAGAAGAACACCCTCTCTTGGCTCTCCAGTTCTTCTCTCCACCCCCCACTCAGCTAGATGCCAACAAGACTCAGGCCAGCCAAGAGCCCTTCCTCCCTGAAAGGTGACAGAAGGCTAGTGCACATGTTTATGTTAACAGGATGTGTTTCCATGCCATACCCTTGCCCTCACGTTTCAGTTTATTTCCTTGGGGAACATTCATAACGTCTGGAAACAGTCCCTCTGCAGGTGACTGTGAGTATAACGGAGAATGTCCGTGGGCTGAAGGGAAACTTGCCTCCTGCTTCCTCCTCTTGCTGGGTCTTGCTCCCTTCTCTGCACCACAGACCCTCAGGGACTTGAATTGGTGACANTCTTGCTGGGTCTTGCTCCCTTCTCTGCACCACAGACCCTCAGGGACTTGAATTGGTGACACCCTTGAGTCTTCCTTTACCAGCTGAATGCCCTGAGTCCTTGGCTTGTCAGAACCTAGGGAGGCATTAGTCCAGGGGGTCTGATGCCACTCAGCCACACAATAACAATTTCAATTTCAAGAGCACGACCGTGTGACAGTGTGCCACATGAGGTGGTTGGATGTGGCAGAAACTGCACCAGACAAAGCCTCAGGAGACTTGGGTGCTAGTTCTGGGATTTGGGGCTGAAGTCTCAAGACTTTGGACCAGCTACATAACTGGTCTTTGTCCCCAGCTTCCTTCCTCATCAGCAACACAGGTATAATTTACTGCCTGCTCTGCCCTGCTGTGAAGCAGTGGTTAGAAGTACAGATGATGTCTGAGAAAGGGCTTTGCACACCACAAGGCTGGTCCAGCTGGCGGGAGTCATCTCCTTGCCTTGAGTGTCTTCATTTAGGATGGGGGCATCCATCAGCCCTCCCCAAAATGTAAACAAGAGGGACAGCTGTCACCAAAGTCTTCCTTCCTGCTGTGCTGTGGCCCCAAAGCACAGGACAGGGGACAGGAGGAGGAGCTGACCCCATAGTGGCCGTGCTGTGTCATCCGGCAGAGGCAGGGAGCCCAGAGCAGAGACATAAACAGTGCTGCGATGTAAACAATGGCCAACAGCTGGGGATTTTCCAAAGCTTTCCCTCAAAAGCTGCCTCATGGGCCCATCCAGGGATGGAAGGGGAGATGCCAGAGCTGAGAGGAAGCTCAGAGCTCCCCATGCCCTGGTCCAGAGAGAGAGCAAGGGACTGGCCCAAAGTTGTGTGCAAAAGGAACCCTGTCCAGCGTGCCCTTTCCAGGCAGCTTCCTGAGTTGGCCCCTGAGATCTTTTATGAGGTCTTCGGGTCTTCTCATTCTGGGTCTACAAGCAACCAGCACTGCACCAGGTTAGAACATGGCCAAACAGGACAGAAGCCCACCGCTGTGCTTTTACACATGCCCAGCACCCTGAGGTGGCCGCGCCAGGCACCCCATCTGGGCATTCATGCCATCAACTCAGGCCAGTCACCAGTGACTCAAAATTGAACAACACAAGGTCCCTGCCTTCATGGAAGTGCATCGAGTGAATAGAGACAGACCGCAAACAAATATGCAGGTAAGTACCACCGGTCTCCACATCCACAGGTTCCACCTCCATGGATTCAACCAACCATGGATCAAAAATATTTGGGGGAAAAAAAATATTTGGGGGAAAAAAATTCACAAAATTCCCAAAAGCAAAACTTGAATTTGCCACACACTGAGTACTACACCGAATTCCATGAGTGAAATGTGGGCATTATATTAGGTATTATAAGTAATCTAGAGATGATTTAAAGTATTTGGGAGGGTGTGCATAAGTTATATGCAGACACTACACCATTTTATATAACCGACTTGCACATCCATGCATTTCAGTATCTGCGGGGGTCCCGAAACCAATCCCCCATGGATATCAAGAGGGGGGGCTGTAGGTAATACAGCAGGGGAGGGGAGATGCTATAAACAAATAAATCAAGGTAAAAAACAGAGAGTGATAGGGAGAGAGTTGCTATTTTGTGTGGAATGATTACGATACTTTCCTGACTTAAGCAAAGGAGGAAGGAAGGAAGCAGTGTTTGCAGGTCTCTGGAGGAGGATCGGTTTAGGGGAAGCAGCAGTGAGTGCAAAGGCCTGGGGCTGGATGAGCCAGGGGTGCCAGGAGAATTGCTTGTTGGTCTTTGAGGCCACAGAAGCATCAGGAGGGGATGGGGGGTAGGAGGGGAGGTCGGAGAAGGACCCCGGTGATCTGATCGTTGAAGGTTCCGGGTGTCAGATAGAAAGACTTTGGATTTCACTCTGAGTGAAATGGGAAACCACTGCAGATTTCTTTGCAAAACACTGGTATTTTCTGACTTAGGCTTTAAAGGGGTGACCTGGCTGCTGTTTGGAGGAGTGGTCGAATTGAGAATGTATTTCGCAGTAGAGCCAAATTAATTAGTAACAGTAAATTGTGAGTTAAGAAAGCATCAAAAAGGACTCTAGGTTTCGAGACAGAGTGGATCTGCTGCCTATACCTCTTTACACGTGGCAGAACGGGTCTCTCTAGATGGGCTGCTCTTGTGGAACTCAAGAAAAGGATGCAGTAGATGGGAACCTGTGAACCTGTCAGCCACAAGCTGCCTCTGGCAGGCCCAGGGCAATCAGGAGCCTTAAGCCTAGAAGGAACCTCAGAGACACATGAACACAACTTCCCTTACATGGGCCGGAGCTGAAATCCCTCGCGGCCCTCCAGGCACTGGCCACTCACCAGTGCTGCACTACAAAATGTTTAGCTGGTTTGGGGGGGGGTGATGGGAAACTCTGATTTGTAGCATTTGCCAATTTCTGTGGTGTAAACACTCCCACTGAGGGTGATTTCAAACTACCAATGGCTTCAAAATCAGCTAGCAAATTTTCTGAAAATTTCACAACTGGCTCTTGCAAGCTAGTTCAAGCTGAGTCTAGGCCACCACTACCCTCTGCCCTCTTGCTAAATACTCTCCCAGGACAGAAAACCTACTGCATCCGGTCATAATCCCTCCCNCCCTCTTGCTAAATACTCTCCCAGGACAGAAAACCTACTGCATCCGGTCATAATCCCTCCCTTCTGGTGTTCAAACCAGATGCTTTGTGTATTTTTTTTCCAACTGGTCCCATGTGAATTCCCCCATTGAAATAAATCCCTGGGACTTCAACAGGAATTGGGAGCCAGGAAGCTAGAAGGACATGTCTGCTTTGTGATGTGGCGATCATAGGTACATGTTACCTGCTGCATAGAAAGCATTGACACCTATGAAAGTTCTAGGGGCCCACAGATACAGATTCTGGTCCTTTGATGTTACCTCTGTGGTACAAGCTGATACCATTGACAATGTCTCCAAGCAGAGCAGAGCAAACAGACGGGTATGTAGGGTAGATACGGTGTCACCCCAGGACTTCTTGTCTCTACCACAGAGGGTGGGCTCCCACATACACTGGCTCCAGTGCTCAAATACTCCCTGAAACCAGGTGTGAGTGAGTGAGACTTAACTAGTCCTGTTGAAGGCAACCTCTGTTTCAAACTTT
>NW_007734260.1:33665-35419 GCF_000696425.1 Galeopterus variegatus | reverse complement strand
CTGAGCGCGGTGCGGGCGCAACACCGAGGGTTGCGATCCTGTTACCGGTCAGTAAAAAAGATAAAAAAGGAAGAAAAAAAAAAAAACTAGACAGAAATTGAACATTTCTTTGCAAGGGATTACACTGGTTTACTCCTAGTAGATATGGAGTAGGAAGCACTTTCTCTTTTTAAAGGTTGACAGTAAGAGCTGAGCTCACCCTACGACACTTTGCTAGATGGTTTACACTTGATGTTGTATTTGGTCTCTACCACAGTCCTGCAGGAATTCTTCTTCATGCTTCATGATTGGGAAGATGTTAACATCTGTGCTATGACTTGGCCATGTTTGTATATTAGATACATACAATTGGAGCCAAAAGCTATCTGGCTTCAAGTCCAGCATTCCTTCTAGAGTCTTAACTGATTGATCCCTGTGGGCAAGATTTATGCAATTGTCTGCTCAACGTTCCCACCCCTTTCTTTCTGGATGGAGACCTGTCAGAACACGGCATCACTGTCTGTTCCACCCAATAGGTGTGGTGATCAATGTCATGTTCTGTTATAAACCCCTGCCCTTGGCTACAGTTTACTGGTGGGTGAGGCTGTACTGTTGGCTGTCTTGTTGCTCTGGAGGAGCTGTAGACTTCTTTGCCCCACTGACATTAGGCTTGGCCATCTGACTTGCTCGGGCAGCAGCTTTAAGAGCCAGCCATGGTTGTCTGTTCCCTCTTTCCCTCTGCCATGAGACAAAAATGCTCCAGATTTAAACTACTTCTCCAGCCTGGGTTCCCAAGTGGGAACCATAGCCAACCCGCAATGAATGTGCGGCATGAGTGAGAGGTAAATTCTGTTGTAAGACACTGAGATTTAGGAGCTATTTGTTACCACAGCATAACCCAGCCCCAGCCTATCCTGACTGATGCCCCAGTTAATGGTTATTCACTCCAAGCTGGGTTAATGAAGCCCTGATCTGGGCATTTTAAATCTAAAGGCCAAGAAAATCAATCTCTTTGTATGACTGAAGCTGTTACATAAAACTCAGAAGACTGCCATATTTTCATGAATTGAGGAGGAGAGGAAGCCAGTATAGAATTAAAGAGGAGAATAAAACTGATGCCAGACAGAAGCAGGGAAAGGGAGTGGAGTGAGAAGCCTTAGAAATAGTGACAGCAGTTTTTTACACTAATTTGCATTATGGTTCTTACTGTGCCTTGGATGTCTTACTCTCCTTTGGATTCTCTAAACCTTCCAGAGAACGTAACTTATTTCTTAAGCTAATATAAGTTGGATTTCTATCCCTGGCAACTAGAACCCTAATTTAGACATCTCACTTTACAGATGAGACATGGAGGCCCAGAGAACAGATAGGACTTGCCCGTGTTCTGAGCACCCTTTGTGATTGCACGAAGACTTTACCAGTGTATCAGCCAGGAGCAGGTGAGAATTTCATGAGGGATGCTTGGGATTTACCTGTCCAGATGAGTCCTCAGGAGGGAACTTAGCTCTCAGATTTTGGAGGGAGAGACAACAAGCTTAGGGAAAGCCTGGAATATCAAGATGCTGAAGGACTAAACCATAAAATGGGAATTTTCCTTGGGATTTTGTTTTCTGCTTTTTCTAAATATTTAAAGAACATAGTCATAATTTCAAAACCCAAGTGATGGGCCAGCCCGGTGGCGCACTGCTACAGTGCGCTGCTTGGGAGCGTAGTGGTGCTCCCGCCGAGGGTTCGGATCCCACGTACAGACCGGTTCCCGCTCACTGGCTGAGCGA
>NW_007734260.1:31004-32438 GCF_000696425.1 Galeopterus variegatus | reverse complement strand
TTTGATTGTGCTTTGTATTCAGGATAGTACTGGTAAAGCCATATTTCATCTCTGTGTTACAATTTTTCAAAGAAATGCTTCAGGATCTTGATCCACTTGTTTAAAATTTCCATTGAAAGCTCTGTTCTTATCTACAGTGATCTAGGCACAGCAGATTTTGGCACCCATTGAGTGGAAAATTTGCTCAACTGTGATTTTTTGGTCAGAATTGTGTAAGTTAAACCAATTGAGATGTCTTTGATATTGGCTATTGTTTCTGCTATTAATTGTTGGACCTCTTCAATTAGGACATGAACAAGATTAATTTTTTCCTTGCAAATTGATGTGAACAGTCTGCTGCTGCAGGCTTCACCTTCAACAACGTCTTGTCCTTTCTTAAAACCAGTTATTCATTTGTAAACTGCTGATTTCTTTCAGGCACTGTCCCCATCAACTTTTCATAAAGCATTAATGATTTCACCATCCTTCCAGCCAAGATTCACCATAAATGTGATGCTTGTTCTTGCTTCAATTTTAGCAAAATTCATGTTGCTCTGATAGGGGCTCTTTTCAAACTGATGCCTTACCCTTCTTAGTGCTTCAAACTAGATCCTGTTCAGACATGTTATAACAAGTTAGTACAAGTTTATTTTGGTGCCAAAAAAATAAAAATGAAATTCATGCACAGTTTTTTCATAATATGCATTTTCCATGAACTTTTTGAAGACCCCCTCATGGAAATAGACTCAGTTCTACACAAATGGGATCATACTACGTTTGGGGTTTTGAAAACTTCTTTTTTCACTTAACAGTATGCCATGAACATTTCCTGTGCCAATAAGTATAGGGTAACATTGTCATTTTTAATAATTACATATTATTCCACCCTTTGGATGAATTCATCTTTGCCTGAGATTCCATTAAGTACACAACAGAGCATAGTAGCTAAGAGCATGTTTTCTGAAGCAAAATGCCTTGGTTTACATCCCAGTCCCCCTTTTTCCAGCTGTGAGACCTTGGGAAAGTTGCTTAGGTCTCCGTCTCATTTACTCTTCTGTAAAACAGAGATACTAATACTACCTTCCTAATCACTGGGTGTTTTTTGTTTGGTTGGTTGGGGTTTTTTAAATTTTGTTTTGTTTATTTTTATTTTTTAATAATTAAACAGCTTAAGAAACAAGAAGTGCTTATAACAGTGCCTGCATCACATTAAAGTCTCAATACATATTGTTATTATTTAATTGTATTTAACCAGTCCCCTATGGATAGACATTTAGGTTATTTCCAATTTTTCACTATTACAAATTATTTCTGCAAAGCAATAAACATCTACTGTACGCATTTTGTCCACTTTTCAAATGATCGCTTTAAATAAATTCTTAAAAATAGATTTGCTTGGGGCCGGCCCGGTGGCGCACTGGATAAGTGTGCCGCTTGGGAAGCGCGGCGGCACTC
>NW_007734260.1:28377-29942 GCF_000696425.1 Galeopterus variegatus | reverse complement strand
CTTTATAGTTTCATGATATATTTAGAAAGGCTTTCAGAATCCCAGATTTATGACAAATATTCACCTATATATCTAACTAATTATTTTTTGGCCTCACTTTTCTATGTTCAATATTTGATGGATCTGGAATTTTTTTTGATCTGGGGAATTAGGTGGGAAATCGGCTCTTCATCTCCCACGAACAACTATCTGGTTATTCCACCATCATTTATTTAAAAATCCCTCTATTGCATCAACTTGAAGTGCCACCTTAAACGCTAGTTTCTCGTGTATTTCTAATTTGGGGCTCTTTGTCCTACTCCACTGAACAGTTATCTCTGGGCCAGTAACATGTTGTTTTAATTACTGTTGCTGTGTGATAGAGGCAGCGCAGTGTGACGGAGGTTTAAGCGCACAGATGTACAGGTTCTGCAGGCAGAATGCCTGCATCAAGTCCCTGATCCCCCACTTCTACTGTGTGACTGTGGGTGTGATATGTATCCTACTGGGCTTCCATTTCCTATGGAAAGTGGGAGCAAGATCAGTATCTGCCTCATAGAGCTGCAATGAATAAACTGCATTAATACATGTAAAGCACTTCCTTCAGTAGCAAGCACTCAGTCCTGCTGTATTTTATTTATTCATTCATTCTCTTATGCATGTGTGCATTCCTTCATTTTAACACCCAGCAGGGCTAGTTTCCCTTATACTCTTCTTTATTATCATTTTGTTGACCGTTCTCACTTTTTCCACATGAGACGTAGAATCATTATGTCAAATTAAAAAGAAAATCCTACTTGGAATTTGATGGACATTGCAATGAGTTTGCAGATAAAGAGGACACGATAGACTTACAATGTTTACTTCTCCTTTAAGAATAAGGCTGTGTCTTGATGGATTCATGTCTTCTTTAGTCCCTCAGCAGACGCTATAAGTTTTCTAACATAGAACACATTGCCAGGCGTATTTATGTTCCTAGCTATTTATGGTTTTGCTATTAGTGAGAATGAGATTTTTTATCTGCATTTCTAACTGGTTAGTAAAGTACACAAGAACACTGTTTTATTTACTATGTTTATTTTTAACCTGCCAACTTACAGGAAAAGGCTACTATTTCACTCAATTTCCAGTTTGGATTTTCCAAACATCCACTACAAGTAGTGATCGTTTTTCTCCTGCTTTCCAATTTTTTTTTAAAGTGATTTTTTAAACAAAGCCACAACTTCAGTATTTTTACACCTTATTTCCTTCTCTTGTCTAATTGCATTGACCAGACTTTCCAAACCGGCTTCCTGGTCTTTCCCCTAACTTTAGTGGAAATGTCTGTCTTGCTCGTACGCACAATGCAGGCGGATGCTTTGAGGGAGGCGTTTTTATTTACCATAAAGGCAGTATCTGAAGGGAATGCTTTTGAAGAGCAGATCAGAATAGCTCAGATTGGTTCGTGCGCCTGCAAGGGGCTCTGCCCCGGGGACTGAAGTTTCTCCCTGCGTTTCCGCTTGAACGGCGTCCAGCTGCCTCGCCTTTAAAATGCCAGGGCGGCCGCGGCTCGGCTCAGAGCCCCCTCTCGGCGCCTGGCCCGGGCT
>NW_007734260.1:5452-27203 GCF_000696425.1 Galeopterus variegatus | reverse complement strand
CGGGGGGAGCTGCACCCGGCTTGGCGCTGCAGCAGCCCCAGGTAGGCTGCGGGGCTCGGGTCCCCCAAACCTGGGAGGGTATGACGCGGTGTTCAGGCACGGTCACTGCACTGAGCCATCGCCTCCGCGTGTGCGGATCCACGGCCCCTCTGCGTCGAGGGATTTGGGGAGTGTGAGTTGAAACCGAATCGAAATTAGAAATTCCTTCTCGTCGAGTTCAGTGCCTAAAATTGAGTCTCTTCAGGCTGACAGTACCATAGAACAGATTTTTCTTATTGTGGCTGATGAAGGTCACGATTGGTATAACTTCTGGGGAAAGTTCTGTTGGTGGCAGCCTTTCTAAAGAAATGTCGTGTCTGGGTTGAATTTTGTCTTGATCTGCTGAGAAAAGCCTCATCCAAGCTATCAAATATTTTTTCCCATATCAGTAGAGAAGTAGAGAATGGTTCTGGATAATGTTTTGGGGAATGTATTATGGAGCCGATTATGATCTTAGAGTCTCTGTTGCCCACAGGGAAAGTTCTGGAAAGGAAGCTATCAGAAAGTCCAAAGTGGTGCACCTTCTCACTGGCTGCACCATAGGGTCACAATGGCCTGTCAGGATGTGGCCCCCCCAGCCCCGCAATTCCCATCGTGGCCACCATGCTGCCTTCACTGGGAGAAGTTCCATCCTAAACCTGCTTCTGCACCAGCTTGCAGGTTTACCTGAGCCTCCCTGGATTCCAACCAGAGGATCAGAGTTTCTGGCTGACACTATGATGCAGTCTTCTTCTTTTTCATAAAATATGTATCCAGTGAATTAGGGGGGTTAGTCCTAGAGGCTCTGGATCTCAAGTCTCCTATACTTCCCTCACCCTCATTAAGCCACCTCTTGAGATGAACTTAACAACCTGATTTGTGGTCTTTGCGAACCTGCAAAGTGGATTTTGGACATCCCAAAGCCAAATATCCAAGGATTTAGATGTGATTTATAAATTGGATTTTGGTTAAGCCTGCATTTTCAGGGATGGCTCAGCATAAGTTGTGTACCAGATTTGAGGACACATTAGGGAGAAAATTGGGCAAGCAAAACCCTTAGGAAAACTGTTCTGAAACAAATAACTTTACATTTATCCAAAAGAGAAATTGTGGAGAAGCTGTTCGTTTATTCTCTGTAATCTTTGCGATAATATATTCTTGTTCCAAAGGATTGGTTTTCCAATCACTTTTTCCAGTAATACTATTTATTATTTCTGAAAGACATGCAAGTAATGACTGTGTCAAATATAATGTGTCTCTGAACTCAAATGTGGAAAATTATAGTAAATTTTTGGCCATTAGATGTTTAAGATATAAATTTAAAATAAACAAGGTTATTGTGGGAAAGGGTTTAAAAAAAATGGGCCCTAATTAACCTGGAGAAAATAATTAGAAGTTCGTTGGCCATTAGATGTTTAAGATATAAATTTAAAATAAACAAGGTTATTGTGGGAAAGGGTTTTAAAAAAAATGGGCCCTAATTAACCTGGAGAAAATAATTAGAAGTTCGATGACTGTTTCTAAGTTGTGATTTAGAGAACTGCGTATCTTTCCAGTTTATTTCCTTACTGGGTTAATGAAGGAGGCAGCCATTCTGAATATACCCTCTTGCTAGTTAATCTTTCTTCAACAAATATTTACACTACCAGGGCACACTCTCATAGCACAGACTCAAAATCTGCAGCTCTAAGGTAGTTTGTGTTTAGTATCCTTCAAATTCAACACTATTTCCATGACTTAAATGGAAAATGAAATAGTATCAAGGAAAATGTCCTTAAATTATCCTGTCTGGCCACAATAGAAAGAAGAGCGTTTGTAAAGTTGACACGGTTCCAAGACTCAGTCTAATGCTTCTAAGAAGTTCTGATGTGTAGAAAGACTATAATGGGTCTGAGTTTTGGCCTTGAAGACTGTGGGACTGACCAATATCAGTAAATTTTTTAGATAACTGAAGATCACTATTAAAAGTGACAACATTTTTAAATATCTGAACTGTTTTGGAAGGAAATATTCCTAAAGTGCATGGCATGCTTCCTACAATCAGAGAATTGGCTAACGGGGATGTATGTGTTTTCTGAGCACTCAGGACTGACACTGTGAAAATTAAATTGTCTTGAGTACAGGAGAGGAAGAACCTGGCATTTGTATCAGGCAGATCAGTGTTTGGTCCTGGCTCTGCCACTAGTCCAATGACCTCAAGCGAGTTGCCTTTTTGAGCTTCACTTCTCTGATTCGTAAAACCCCAGGATAATCAATACCTAGAAGTCAGTTCCATTTATTAAGTACTTACACTAGGCATTTTATATATACTATCATTTAATTCTCAGAGTAACAATTATTATCCCCATTTTCCAGATGAAGAAACTGATGAACAGAGAAGCAACTAGAATTACCCAAAGTTAACTGAGGTTAGGAGAACTGGGATTCTAAACTGGGATCATCTGACTTTGAATCCTACATTCTTCTCACCCCTGTCATACCTATTGCATGGGGTTGCTCAAAGTAAAATATCTCTGATATAAAGTCAGCACCTCCCGGGCCGGCCCGGTGGCACACTGCTACAGTGCGCTGCTTGGGAGCGCAGCGGCGCTCCCGCCGAGGGTTCGGATCCCACAAACAGACCGGTTCCCGCTCACTGGCTGAGCGAGGTGCAGGCGCAACACTGAGGGTTGCGATCCCATTGCCGGACCGGGTCCGGTACGGGCGCGACACTGAGGGTTGCAATCCGTTGCCGGACACGAAAAAAGACAAAAAGGAAAAAATAAATAAATAAATAAATAAAGTCAGCACCTCCCGAAATGCAGCTGCATTTTAACCATGATCATCAGTGCTGCTTTGTGAGGATTAAAGTAAATGAGATAGTTCATGTTTGGGCCTAGGGAGTGGACCTTCTATAAATGGCCATGACTACATCTGTTATCTCCTGGAAGCTCCTCACTGCCTCTGAGACTCAGTTTACCCATTTATAAACTTAAGGAAATATTGCCTTCCTTGCTAGGCTGTTCAGGGAATCATAGTTGATAATGTACGTGAAAGAGCCTAGCACATAGTAGGTGTTTTGCGTAGTCCTTGCAAACCGTTCCCTCCCATAGTCTGCTCCTGTTGTTCAGTAGATTTCCTCCGTGTGTGCCCCTGCTGTGCCCCTGCTGTGACTGTGATGCTTCAAGCCCTTCCACAAGGAGCCCCCATGAGAAACTTATTCCAAGAGAAACATAGGAAGACAATTGACGGGAAGAGATGAGGTTGGGACACCTAATCCCAGAATCTCCATTCCGCCACTTACCCCCAGAGCTCCAGGCTTCACAGAGGAGCTTCTCCACACATGAGCGCTCCCCAGGGTTCCAACGGCTTTGGCCTCAAGCCCCTTCAGTGGTGTCCTGCCCACGTGCTGGCCCAGGACTGCTTTTGTCCCTCACTCAAGGGCTAATCTAAAAGCAGAACAGGTGCCTCCCTGGCCATCTCCACAGGGACACATCATCCCCCCGGACCTCACATTGTCATGTGGCAAGAACAGGCCCAGATGAAGGAGTGAAAAGCCAGCGCATTTTCCCACTAACCAGACTAGAGCTTCTCAGACTTTCCCTCTGAAACCTACTAATAACAGAGGGTGTGACCCTAGGATCTCAGTAAATGGCTTCAAGGCATATATTTCATATTCAATATAGAGCTTATACTCTGTTTCTGTGAGAATTTTATATCCTTCCTCTAAAAGATCTGACTCTTAGTGCCTTGGCCCCATTAGCATCCCACGGACTCCACAATGGTCATTCTCCCTATCCTTGGGATGAAGTGATGGGAAGGAACCTAAGTTCCCCCTAGAGATTGGAGCGGGGTCAGAAAGTCAGGGAACCACGCTGCCGCTCCTGCAGTCCAGGCTGCTGGCAGACACGGGTGAGTGAAATACGATGTTCTTTCCATGGACATAAACATGCTCAGGTGGCCACGATGAGTTGACCAGAGGCGGCAGGCACGATGAGACCTGTTTGTCATCCAGAGGTTGGCATCGATAGCCAACAATAGCCTGATGCCGCATGGCCTTTATCATCAAACTCAGCTCCCTCCAGCTACGCTGACTTCTCCTTAGCTCGGATGGAGCTCCCTGTGATCTAGAAGACTGCAAATAGATGGCATACATTCATTTTGCTTCCCTTTCTTGCCCAGAGAAGACAATGCTAACCAATCATGACACTCTTTCCCATGGAGCCAGAACGAGCCTCAGAATTCTTGTCCACAATTGCCTGGAGTTGTCTCACGAGATGGCATCTAGTGGGGTACTGTAGACAATGGGAAGACACTGAGGAGTTTTAAGCCAGGGGAGTAATGTGATAGTGAAACTCCCAGAAGAGTTTCTTTCCGGACTCCCTCGTCCTCTCCTCTCCCCTTCCTATAAGACGTAGGAACATCTATAAAAACTACCCCTGTGCAGCCAAACATGCCACAGGACTCTCCAAGACAGACATAGGGCCTCCAGGTTATGTGGATGCACTGCAGCTAGGCCTGAGGGACCAGGTTCGTGCCCACCTAGGGCTGCCTGCATTGAATCAGCTGTGACTTACTGATGTCCTACAACCAGGACATCAGAGAGAATGAGACCTGAGACTTGTTCATTTGTATCTGAGAAGGCATGGTCTAGGCTGGCACAGCAGTGCAGCCCCATGCGTGGGAACAGCCACAAGCATCAGGTCCTCGTAGGGCATGGGTGGACCTGCCATCTAAGCCTCCATCAATAACATGGCTGTTCAGCTTCCAAGATGACCCTCCTCTTGAAAAATTTCAAAGGGCTTCTCATCTTCACTGGGCCAACTGGCTTGATAAATGGACATTCTGGGCTCAACTCCCAGGAAGTGGCCTGGGTTCCATCGGCAACAACCCTACAGCAGAATTGTCCGGTGATGGTCAAGGCATGTGTCCTCCTTCCCTGAGCCCCAGGTAAAATACTAATATACTCATTCTCCATGTTTGCAGAAGAATAGAGGAGAGTTGCTATCTTTAGCAAACTGAGCTGAGAAAATCCTGCCTTTCCCTGGTGGCTACATCACCAAGTGAACAAGGACATTATTGCTAATCAATATACATGCCAAGTGAAATCTAAAAATCTCCTAAAATTTGTCTTCTTCTTCAGCAATTTCTCTGATTTCTGAAGATAATCTTTAGAAAGATAATGGGTTTCTATGTCCATGTGGGGACATCTTACCACACCCAGCCTTCCAACCCACAGAACCCCCTGGCCCACAATTCAGAAGAGGTATTTCCCACCTGTGATTCCAAGGAGAAGACCTCTGCCTCCTCTGGAAACCAGCAGCCAAAGCCTTTTAATTTAACCCTTTGACTGTCCCCATAAGACAAAAGGCACCCCTCTTAGAGACACCTGAGAAGGTCGTTGGGGATGAGGGGCAGTTTAAGGAAAGAGCTTCCTATGTGTGGAATATTGCTGGGACAGTGGAAGGGTGGAGAAGGCAATGATCAGTGAGCAATGCCTTGGTGGTTGGACTCACAAATTGTGGGACCTTGGAGATATTCTCCCAGGGAGAGCCCAAGAGCCTCTGGTGGTTAAATTCCCCTGACCTGGCCTCAAATCTTAACTCCACCAATTCCAGCTGCATGACCACAGAAACATCACCCTGCTGCTCTGAGCCGCAGTTTTCTCGTGGGTGAAATAGAGATAGGAATACTAACCTCCTAAGTTTTAGCAGGAGCTTACAGAGGAGAATATGTGAAATCAACCAGCACCATGCTTGTCACAGAGCAGACCTGGAGAAATGTGTGTGGCATCTGAATCTGATTATGAGAATATACCTTATAGTGTAAGAAGACAGAAGAGAAATGCCCAAAGAATCAACTAGAAGGCTTATTGTAAGACGCAGACTTAGGGATCCTACCCCCAAACCCTAAACCGGAACTTCCCTGCACAGAACTGGCAATGCACATTTTTAACAAACTCTGTGAGAGGTTATTAGGCACCATAAACTTTAAAATTTGAGAATCAACAACCCACTTTGGGCCAATTAGCACAGTTTGCCCACTTGCTTGATTTTAACTCCAAATCCCCCAAAGTCCACAGCTCATTCTGTCCAGGCAGAAAGACGAACGCCCTCTTTCTCCTTCTAAACGTAGAGAGACACGCGTCAACTACCACCAGGGGCTTCACGCAGAGGCAATTCATAATTTCCTGCTTCCACAAAAGTCGTGATGCAGTCAGCTGGCAGCACCGCCTCTAGCCAAAGCCTCCCTATCCAGACCCACGTGGCCCTAATCTTCACTGGAAAATCGCAAAAGGGCAAATGGCAAAGCCCGGGTCTGGAAGGAGACGACCGTGTGTCAGTCCCGATGCCACCGTGCTGCTTAACTGATTCTCCTCTACCGCCAAAGTCCAGACTCACTCCAGTTCCAGTCTGTACCTTAGGAAGATTCTCTCTGCTCACCTTTGATCTGTCTTAGGGTTGTCTTGTTTTGTTTCGTTTTGTTTTCACCTTTATATAAAGCGAATTTTTGAATTACAGACAATTTGCTTATTTGGAGGACAAAGATTTTAAAAGTGTAATAGCTGAGTCCTTTAGATTAAGAGCAAAAAATGTTTCCCATTTAGTTTCTAAGTGTACATTTCTGGAAAATATTTTTTTATTACATGAGGGTACTACAAAAAGTTCACGGAAAAAAAATAATATTATCTTTTAATTGTATTTTTCCACAAACTTTTTGAAGTATCGTCTTATATGTTAAAGATGCACTATGTGGAAGTTTTGGAAAATACAGAAAAATATAAAAGGAGGAAATAACAACTCCCTGTGATGCTAGACACGTGACTACCGTTTTAGTACTTCCTCCAGTGTTTTTAGTGTTGTTGTCTATTTGGGCGTTTTTGTTTTGTTTGTTTTACAAAATTGGAATCTGTGAGAATACGTGGTGATCAGGAACACGGGAGGCTGGGGCAGGGGACAGTGACAGCCTGAGGGGGCCAGGAAGGGCCTCGGACAGAGTGGAGCCTTATGAGGGCTTTGAACGACAGGCAGGACTGGGGTAGTAGAGGCAGGCAGGTGGCATGTCAGGTGGCAAGAGTCGTGGCAGGAAGGAATGGGTGGGCAGGGACAGCCCTCGGAGTGGTTTTAAAACATGTCCACAAATTTTTGGACACCCCACCAAGAGGTAGAATCTGTGCCCCCTCCCCTTGAACTGGGGTAGGCCTTTGTGGCCACCTCAATGGATAAAATGAGGCGGAAGTGACACAGCCTGACTTTCGGGGCCAGGGTAGGAAAGGCCACGCAGCTTCTGCTGGCTTTTCTTGGGACAGTCACTCTGGGACTCTTGAGCCACCGTGTCAGGGTCAGCTGCCCTGAGACTGCACGTGGAGACCACATGGAGAGGCGGATGCCTCAGGAGCCCCAGCCCTGTGAGTGTCCCCAGCCTAGGCACCAGACATGGCGGGGGAAGAAGACTTTGAGAAGACCTGGCTCAGCCCAAACCACCATCTGACTATAGCCACCAGAGAGACCCTAGGTGAAAGCTGCCCAGCTGAGCCCAGTCACCCTCCAGAATCATAACCAAAATAAGTGCTTGCTACTGGTTTGCAAATAAATAATGACAGTCGCCTCTTCCTCTTTGGGAACAGTGTTTACTCCAGTCTTGAGGTAAACACAAGACTGCCATGGACAACGTGCCTGGTGAGGCTGGTTGTGGTCAGAGCCTGGAGACCTTGACGCCCACAGCCCTGAGTGGTATCAGAGGCACCAAACTGCCCGGCTGCCAGCCTTGCCTGCAGAGGGGTGGAATAATAACGGCTGGTGTTTGTATAATCGTCTGTATGCGTGGGCACCGCCCTCTGTGTTTCGTGTAATGTCACTGCTCTAATCCTCATGCCCATTTTGCCCGTGAGAAGACAGGTACAGAGAGGCCAAAGAATTAGTCCAAGTTGTGTTGCTTGTAAGGGATTTGGGCTGGGTTTCAAAACCCAGGGACTGGCACCAGTCCCTACTCTCAGCCCTTACACTCAGTTCCAGTTCGGGGGAGGCTGTTGGAATGCAGATGTGACTGTGCACCTGAACGTGGTGGTGTGAGCTGCCTCGCAGTGTCAGGGGCTGCACTTGCCCTTCTCTGTGGGAAAGAGCCAGCCTGCAGCAGCACCAGGAAACTTACTAGAAGTGCAACTCCTAGTCGCTTGAGTCTCCTTTGCCCTTACGCAGAGGGCAGTGTCTGGGTCTCATTCACTCCTTGCTGCAGAACTGTCTGAAGCCACCTGGTCCTTGCTGACCACTGTGCATCACTCTTAGGTGTGGTCTTTCAGCACAGACTCAAAGGAGAGTCTGCCTGATCTCCAGCACGGGCAACCCTTCACTTCTACTGAAATAGAGACCTCTTCAGATGCTGCACACCCTCCTGGGAACATGGGGTTTGGCTTTGCCCAGCCAGTGACATACCTGAGGAGCAGATGGCTGCCGGCCCAGCCTCCCACAGCCAACCCTGTGTCAGGCTGTGCCTCCTTGTGGCTCGCTTTATCAATAATAACATAAGGATCGTTGTAGCTTCTGTTGGTTTTGACATATCCTTCAACAGCATATCCTTCATTGTCCTGAGTGTGTGGCTTTGCACATAAATTCTCAGGCCTCATCTGTTCCTTTGAATCTTGCGTGCTGGGCTCAGAGGCAAGAAGGCATTAGCGGAGTGTGGGTGAGATACTCTACATTCAGCAGAAAACAAGCAGACATTTTCAGGGACTCTAAGCAGAGAAAGGTAATTAATAATAATGGCTGGATTGATCTTCCCATTTCCCACATCCTTGGTGCTATGATGTGAGAAGTCAGTCCTCTCTGCACGGATGTGGAGATGCCGGAGCCAGAGGAGATGGGCGGGGATGGCTGAGCAGGGCCACTGCAGTGGACTCCAGCAGAGCCTGGCTCCTCTTTGCCTCCAGATGGCCCAGAGCATCAGATTCTTCCAACAGCCACTACTCTTCTCCCAGGAGCCCTTGACATAGCTTGTTCCACTTATGCAGAATGCTCTTCCATGTTGACCACTCCAACTAAGCCATCAACCCTGAGAAATGGGGTGTCATTGCACCATTATCATGAGAAGGGCACAGAGACTCAGTGACTGAAGGGACTCAGCCCACTGGTGATGGGTGGAGAGAGCCCAACATGAGATGGCCACACCTGTACTCTCTCTCTCCCTCATCTCCCTGACTCTCAGTTGGGAGGCATTACTTACTATGGGAGCAAGGAGAGAGGTGCCTTTGCATCCAAATTTTGCAGGAAAGGAAAGAAGGAAGATGATGATGGTAAATAGAATGGACTCTCTTAATGTGTTGCTACCTGCTTAGCCTAGAGAATGAATCTGGCCTCTTGCCCAAGGCATTCACTGCAGCTGCTGTGGCACCGACCTGAGAAGACTCTGCCTTTGCAGGGTCCCGCCCACACCCACACTGAGGAGCCACCCATGCCTTCCTTTCTGGGGCTCTCAGAGCCTGGCCCAGTGAATACACTAAGGTGACAGTTGACGAAGGGAAAGTGTGTTGGTACCCACTGGAGTAGCCACTACCTAATGTGTAGCTTACACTGTACCCAGACTCGGGGACATAACTTGGGGAAATCTAACTTCGTGTTCACCACCCAGGGGTGGCTTATAACAGCCTTCAGCAACTGGGCCACACAGGAGACCCTGGAGGCTCCCAAAGCCAGGCCTTGCAGGTGGCACTGACTGGCATCTGTTCTGGGTGTCAGATCAAGGGAAATGGGCAGACACACTTCAAACAGCCTCCTTCCTGGGGAGGAGGAGGTGGTACAAAGGAACAAGTGGATCGGCAGATGGAAGCTGCAGCTCGGTGGTCAAAGATCAAATCTTCTACAAGTCTAAGGCTCCTGACCTCCCTGTACAACAGATTGCTGGTTCTAACTTGCAGTATGCTTCTTTAAAGCCATGCATGCTAGGGGTGGCAAAATCAAATGCCTATGGAGGGTGGGCAGGTGACATAAACAACGGAAACAGGCTGGGTCTAAGGGACAGGAAATGGTGGCGACTGTGGAAAGCCAGCCCCATGAGCAGTCTGAAGGGGGCACTGGTGACTCAGCTCAAGGACAAATTGCCAAGCAGATATTCAGCCCCAGCTTAGCCAGACAATCTTCCAAATGCAGAAATCCCAAATTTTATGTGAGATCTTCCAGTGGCCTACTCTTTCAAACTGAAACAAAGTTAAACTTAAAGCTACTCTACAGCCCAAACGTAGCATATCTTTGTCCAGACCTACCAGAGGGCCACCATTCTGTGACCTTGACCTTTCATTTAGATGCTCCCTTGGCCCTGACTCATGGGGTAAAGTTTGAGGTGTTGTTCACTGCGGTGATTTTCAAACGTTTCACAGCCCTTTTTGGCACCTTGATTTAGAAAATAGACCATTCAGAGCTGTTCCGGTTGAAAGGGAGCCAGGTGGGGCCATACCTTGGCCTCTTCTTCCTGCCCCAGGGCGTCCAGACCCTGAGGTCTCAGTGCTAAGGCTTCTAAATTGTTCAACTTCTTGCCCAGGCTCACATGAGCCCCCTTGCGGGCCAGAAGAGTTTGTGCAGATTTCAAAGATTAATTTTCTACCCAGTCCTGAGAGCACAGAGTAAAGGACACCTGGGGTACGGGAACTTATTTTAGGACCCTTCTGTCCTTCCTGCCTCTCAGCAGAGGGGACAGTCATTCAGAGTGACCATGATACAGGTCAAAGTACAGCCTCCCTGTCTCACCTTAAGGGGCCTCCAGGTCTTCTCTACCCACATAGTATTTAATATCATAAATAGACTCACAGTTACCCACTCGGATTAGGTAGCTTCTCTGACCCTCAGTTTCCTCGTCTCTAACACAGGAATACTCACCCCGCGCCGCCCACCTCATGAGGGTGCTGTTGGAATGAAAAAGTGGGGTAAGGACATGAAAGCGTTTCAGGTGGGAAGCTAGGCAGGAGAAAGGGCTTGTACCACTTTGCCCATCTGGGTTCTTTCCTCATGGGGTGGCAAGAGCTTGACTCTGATGTGTACTTCTGCCCCTCCTTCCCCAGTCTGCACTAGGCAGGCTTCCAGGAAGTGGGCCGGCCTTATGGATTTCTGAATGTCCTGATCATCAGAGCTCCCCGGCTTTGCCTGTCAGCAGAGTGTGACGGTCCTGGTGCTGTGGGTGGGAGGGGGTGGGGCAACAGAGTGGGTGCATGCATCTGGCTTCCGCGGACACCTGCGTCTCTACGGCCACGAGGGCCTGTTCCCTCCTCCCGACTCTGTGGGGGAGGGTGGGATGCAGAGCGGGGGTTGCTATGCTCACTGTCAGTCCTTGAGCACCCACTTGGCTCCAGAGCAGAGAAGCGCATGTGAACGGTGGGTCTCTGCCCTCACATGGGGGCGGGGAAATGAAGAGGGGCACACGGACGCTGAAGCCTTTGCACACCTGAGCATGTAAAGCCAAGAGTCATAAGAAACCTGGAAGGGCATCTTCAGTTCAGATCAGAGGAGGCGATATTTGAACTTGGCCTTGAAAGATTTCCTAGGGGGAGTGGGCTTTCTAGGCAGAAAGGTCTGTGTAAACAAAGGCATGGAAGTGGGAAAAGTTCATATATTGTGAGAAGCCAGGGGATCGGAGAAAAGTACATGAGAAGGGGAGGAGCAGGAGGCAGACAAGGAGGAGAAGGAGAGGGGAGGGTGGGCAGAGGAGAGGAAGGAAGGGGAGAGGAGAGGAGGGGAAAAGGAAGAGAAGAAAGAAATGGCGGGGAGATGAGAGGGGAGAGACGGGGAGTAAAGGCAGAGCCTGCTGCCTAGCGTGCCCGCTGCTCTTAGGAAATCAGACTGTGAAAAATTGGAATGCCCTTCCTGCTACCTCCCCCATCCAAACCCCACTCATTCTCTCAGACTGGGGACACCCCCTTAGTGGGAAGCCACTGCAAGGCTCCTCCTGCCCTGAGCTCCTGCACCCTGACCCTGGGGTCCAGGCTGGTGGTCACACCCAGGGGTCCAGCAGCCCACAGTGCACGTTCAGCTCCCAGCTCCATCTCTGGTTATTGTTGGGGGTGATGGCCTCGATCTCTTTGTTTATGACGTCGGGTGACACGACTTCCCTCACGAGGCCGTGGCGAGGGCGCAGTGAGGTGCAGGAACTGTGGAGCTCTGTGCCAGTTGAAGGATTCCGTGAACAGCTGCTGCTATTTGCTGCACGTCGGCACTTTCACCGCGGTGGAGCTTGTGTCTGCAGAACTTATCTCCCCAGCAGGCTCCCCCGGGGCCTGGCAAGGAGCAGGATGAACAGCGAAGGGAAGCCAGGTCTGTCCTGGGGGTTCTCTAGGTCCCAGGACATTGGGTGTCTGATTTAGGTTCATACTGCTGCCTCTCATAAGAAAACAGTGCCCCTGGTTAATGGCTGTACTCACTGGGTTCTTCTCTTAAATGTGACATTTGCCACTGATTTTCCTATCTTGTACAAAGTATCTTCAATAAACAGATGCATTTTCATGACCTCATCAATGAATCAGTGAAATAAATTAGCTTCTAAAATCCTGTTCCCCTCAATGGATATCTGGAAAGTTCTCAGGATTTCCAGAAGAGAGTCTTCCTGGAGAGATTTTTCACTTTACACGGTGATTAGGAACTGATTCCATTGCTAAGAGTTTTTTATCTTTTGGGTGTGGGGGGTCTGGGCAGGCAGCTCCACAGTAAGTCGAATGTGCAATTCAATTAAACAAACAGTGCAGGCTCCTAGACCAAGTTAGCAGGGGACCTGGGCCGTGTCCCCATCTGGACTGCCTGGCAGAACAGGCAAAACCAGAGAGTGGGAGGGAGAGGGAGAACTTGGTTCTACTTGGTGATAAGGGACAGGAGCAGATTCAGGTTTTACAAGCCCTGAAGTATGCAGTGTGCGGGGACCCTCCTTAATAAAGTAATAAAAATCTATGAAAACAAAAGTAAGTACGAAAGTGAATATTTAGGGTGAGAAAATAACTCACAGAACATTACAAATAATAAAAAGATTTAAAATTTTTAATTGTGAAAAAATATTTAAATGTCACAGATATTGCAAAATTCATTTTTAAAATTACCCTAATTTTTTTTTTTTTTTTGACCAGTAAGGGGATCACAACCCCCCTCGGTGTGGTGTGGTCTGCACCACGCTCAGCCAGTGAGCGCACCGGCCACCCCTATATAGGATCCAAACCCGCGGCCTCGGCGCTACCAGCGCCAAAAAATATTTCAATGTCACAGATATTGCAAAATTCATTTTTAAAATAACCCTAATTTTTTTTTTTTTTTGACCAGTAAGGGGATCACAACCCCCCTCGGTGTGGTGTGGTCTGCACCACGCTCAGCCAGTGAGCGCACCGGCCACCCCTATATAGGATCCAAACCCGCGGCCTCGGCGCTACCAGCGCCATACTCTTCCGAGTGAGCCATGGGGCCGGCCCAAAATTACCATAAATTTTAACTGCTTGATCCACCTCTATGACATTTTTATTTCTACTTTTTTTTTTTGGTTAACCTTTGATATCCTCTTCCTATTTCATCTATTTTTGCAAAACCATTTCTGCAGAAAATAGAAATATTGTCATTCTTCTTGCATAGTTGATCAAACTTTGATTTTCATCGGCCTAGCTTAGAAATGTTTCTTTTAGCTTCATAACTCGTTACTGATAATGTCATGTAAATTACCGTATGCGAGGAAACCTCTATCAAAGTTCTTTCATATATAAGCTGTAAGATTTCTAGGCATTTCCCATTTTCTTAGGTACCGAATAATCTTAATGAACTACTCTTTGAATTGGTGACACTCATTAACCAGCTGTCTTTGATGTCTACACTATCGTAGTGTGTTATGAGCTTCATCTTGTCTCCATGGGCATCTGCGTTTCATATCAAGACAGCACACATTTAATTAGAGCTGCAGAGTTGATTGGGCTAGGCCACTTCAGGCCAAGGGATGAGCACGGACAAGAGAGAGGGGAGGAGTCCAGTGTGGGGGTCTAGGCTGGCACGGTGGGCGGTGGGTGAGGCAGGAAAATCCATGGGAGCAGAAACAGTCAAATGCCGGCAAGTCTTGGAAAACAGACTGGCCTGCCTTGAATCAAGGAATCAAAGGCCTGTGGATGCATCTCTAGGCAAAAAACCAACAGAGTATATTGTTAAAATTATTAGCTAATGGAGGTAAACACACCTTGGTTTGAATGCTCCGTGCCATTTAATAGCCTGTGAAAGCTTGCTCCATATAACCTCTTTATACAGAAGTCACTGTGTACCACGTACATACACATCGCTAAACCCAAACTAAATGTAGCTCCAACTCAACTTCTCCTTGGCCTGTTCCCCCAGTGCTGCAGATTCTCAGAGGTCTCCAGATATCAGAAGGGAAGTGAGCCCAGTGTGGGGAGTTGGAGTAGAAAGATGCAGTGATTTTAATTCATTGCAGCTAGTACATCTTACTTTTGGAAACTTTACTAAAATACACGGCTGCATGAACTTATTGTTAGGGTGCATGCCTCCCAGGGTCTTAGAAGGTGCCCATGCAAGTGAGGGGCTCAGAAACTTAAGCCCCATTAGTTCCAGAGTAAATGCACCTCTGATGTGGGACACAGAAGGTCAAGGAAGGCTTCCTGGAGGAAGGGGCAATTGTGCTGGGCCTTGGAGACTTTGATCAATGAGGATGGACATTCCAGATGCAGGGATTAATATGAACAAAAGCACCCGGTGTGTTCAGGAAGAATGGAGAAGAGCATCTGGGCTGCAGGAGGGGTTCATACGGGAGAGAGGCAGGGAGGCTAAGTGGAGCCAGTCATGTGATGGGCCTTGAATGCTTGGCCGGAGGGGCTGGATTTGGTCCTGTGGATGGTGGGGAGCTGCAGCAAGTTGGTGATTAATGTGGCCATTTGGCAGTGGGCATAAAATGGAGAGGTGGGCAGCAGGAGACTACAAGGAAGACCTGGGCTTTGGAAGGCAGAGCTCCAGCCTGGAATGCGGGTGGACGGAGAGCGAGAGATGCAGGACACTGAGATGGGATTGTTCTATCACCAAGTGTTCCGAATGCTAGCAAGTGGGCCGTGAAAGAAATAGAAAGATTTGAACAAATATATCTAGTAAATACCGTAAAATAGCTAAGCTGGATCTCTCAGAACTTCTAATCCAGAAATCAGCACATTTTTTCTGTAGAGTGTTGGATAATAAATACCCGTATTTTAGGCTTCGAGACACTGCCATCATAGCACAAAAGCGGCCACAGATGATGTGTGATGACTAGGTGTGGCCGTGTTCCAGAAAAACTGTACTTATGGACACTGGAATCTGAATTTTATGTGGTCTTCACATGTAATGGTTTCAGTCTTTTATTTTTTTCTACCATTTAAAAATGTAGAAACCGTTCTTATCTCATGGGACGTACAAAAACAAGTGGTGGACCAGATTTGGCCCACAGGCTGTCATTTGCCAACTCTGCCCCAGCACATCCAAATAAAGTGGGCGTGTCCCAGAGGGGGCCGTGACATCGGTATGTCCCACACCGCTGGGCAGCGCTGTTCCATCACCCTGGTCCATCAAACCCATTCAGGGAAATGTGGTGCTAAGAGTTTAAACCTGTAATATTTAGTATGGTTCCCAGCGAAGGCAAGGACAGGCGGACAGCACGGTTCCCAGTGAAGGCAAGGACAGGCGGACAGCACGGTTCCCAGCGAAGGCAAGCACAGGTGGACAGCACGGTTCCCAGCGAAGGCAAGCACAGGCGGACAGCACGGTTCCCAGCGAAAGCAAGTACAGGCGGACAGCTGGTTGAGGGACATGTATGTAGTTATGTGGTGCGTACTCTGAGCCAGACACTCTCCTAAGTGCTTTGTATATATTAAGCCTTCTTAGTCCCCTCCACACCCCACGAGATAGTTACTGTTGTAACCCTATTTTGCAGATGAGCAAACTGAGGTTGGAAGGGGATAAGGGATTTGCTGCAGGCCACCCAGCCAGCAAGGGGCAGAGCCACATTCAAGCCTGTTGAGGAGAGGAAGAGTTTGGCAGGGGGAAGGGCTCCGGGTCTTAACTCCAGACCTACACAGTGATGACTTTCTGGAGCCAGAGCAATATCCTGGGCAGTGAAGATGTCCAACTGGCAAGATTGGCCCTCAGAAGAGAGGTCAGGCTGGAAATAGAAACTGGGACTTGATTTCCCCTTCAGCCTTCCACAGTCTCGTTACGCCATTCCCAATGTGCCTGCTGTCCCTGTCAACCAAGCCCACAACTAAGTGATGCAAATAAGCGCAATTTAGGGTGAGCTCCTTCTGAAATGCCGAGCCAAGGAAGCCAGCCGTCCTGGTTAGTGCTCGGTCAGGGGGCACATGTGCACCACGGCCCTTGGATGAGGAGGGCGCCTGTCCTGTATCCCTTCGGCAGCTGGCCTTGAGATGTACTTCAGGAACCAGAAGAAAGAACTCGTTCTCTAAGCTTCCGTTCTCTAGGCTTCAGGCTCTCTATCAGGTCCCTGCCAACACCCGGGGTGACCTGACAGGACACCCTGAGTGGAGGAATGTAGGAGGCTAGTGCACTGGTTCTCTGTCTACTCAGCCAGGCTGGGAGGGCTTCTTCGTGGCTCTCTAGTAGAACTAGTGCAAGAGCACCTTCCCCCACCTCCCCAGACCCTCCAGGGAATAGCAGCTGAGTGGCAGGGGAACAGCCCTGGCTGCAAGGCACAGAGAGGTCATGCAACCCGTCCAAGGTCACACAACCACCCACAGGCAGAGCCATTACCCAAACCCTCAGGCTGCTCTCTGCGTCTCTGTCACTGCCTCATTGATGACGGACATGGCCAAGAAGTAGGGAACAAAACACAGCAGGTTTATGTCCACAACTGGCCTGAGTGTGCACTGCAAAGTATTGGCGGGGGGTGGACCACTTAGTGCAACAGTTTTAATAAGGGGACATTTTGACATGGGCAATTTAACCTAGACCCATCGAAAGAGCATGTTCAAAGTGTGGAATCACAGATTTAATTTCTAGATGTTATGCATAATGCACAGCCCTCTCACCTACCCTCAGCCCTACCTCTGCCCTGATTCTCGCCCATCCCTGACCTTAATCACCCTACTGATTTAGCACATTGCTTGGATTAAAACACGTTTGATGATTTGCTTTCTATGTTTTGTCCAAATGCCCCTGGTCTCAGAGGAGCAGCCTCCAAAATGTCAGGTTTCCATAATCAATGTCTGTCCCCAAAGCCTCCCCTGAGAAGTCTGTAAATGCATTGAAGTAAGATGGCTGGGTTTTCTTTGTTTTCTGATTTCTGCATGATGCCTTGCACACGAGGACCAAATCCTTTGAAACAACATGCTTGGTCTGCTTATGGGGACCCAGGTTGGTGGCTTGCTCAAGGTCACTCAACTTCTCTACAGCAGATTTGCCCCTATTCTGAGGGGCATTCTTTTCCTCTATGAAACAACATGCTTGGTCTGCTTATGGGGACCCAGGTTGGTGGCTTGCTCAAGGTCACTCAGCTTCTCTACAGCAGATTTGCCCCTATTCTGAGGGGCATTCTTTTCCTCTGTTCACGGGGATGGAGGAGGTAGGTAGGGAGCCCTGTGATGCTGACCCATTCCTGAGCTCTTATGGAACCCCTGGGTAAGCCCCATGGATTCCCAAGAGCCATGGACGCCCACGGGAGTGTTGTCTGTCCTGATAAGCATCTTTGCAGATGCAGATGAATCCTGCAACGTGGATGCGCACAGCCACTGCAGCTGCCTGCCTTTGAGGGGCCATTAATTTCAGGGAGATTAATTCCTCCCTGAGACAGCCAAGTCAGTCACTTGCTGCTTGCATTGTTTGGTCTGAGTCACAGTGGGGGAAGTGGGCTTGTGTAGCTCTCCTGAGCCCTTTGTACCGGCCGGGTCCAAGCCCAGCGTGGGGCTGGTGCTTGTCAGCAGAATGCAGCCCCCTGCCCTCTGAACTCACTTTGGGCAGGGAGGAATGACCCTGGGAGAGTTGGTCATTATGGAATGTTTTGTTGTCAGAGGAGAACAGGGCATGCATTCTATGGAAGCCACGACAGAGAACAAGGCAGGGTTCGCAGCCTGGAGGACATGAGCACCTTGCACTCCTGCAGCCAGATTGGAGGATCGTGCACCTACAGGGGGGAACTATCAAAACAAAAACATAAACAATAGCTATTTTTTAATCGAGTGTTACTCTGTGTCAGGTACTATGCTACACACTTGAGATATATATTCCCATTCTTCTCAGAGATACAGTGAGATTCACTGGGATATCATTATCCCCATTTTAAAGACAAGGAAGATGAGACTTGAAGAAGTTACACTGCTCGTCTAATGTCATGCTGCTGGGAGTCAGACAGCTGGAACTGGGCCTGGATATTATGTCCCAGGACATATGTCTCTTAACCCCTGCATCTCCTGCTGACAGGTGAACATTCTGCCGGTGCCTTTTCACTTGGAAAGGACTTTGGAAATATAACTGTGGTGGTGGGAAATCATTGCAAAGGCATGGATACCGGAGTATACCTGACTGTCTTACAAAAGAGAAACTGCCTGCAGACGCTTTGGGGAGGTAGAGGGTTTTATTTCGGGAAGGGGGTGCAGACAGAGCAGCACACGTTTAGGGAGGCCTGTGCCTGAGGTTAAAGGGCTTTGATGAAAGGGCAGTTTGGGCAAGAGCATGCATCACACGCCAGGGGGACTCTCACAGCTCGTCCGTGTTGTTCAACTTGATTTCATTATTTGGAGAAGAAACGTTGATTTTTTTCCACTAAAAAAAGAATTTCAGTTAAAGTATCTTTTCCAGTGTTTAGTCATGTAAATGGTAAATAATCACATCAGGGCCAGAAATGAAATTGCAATCACATTAAAAACATAAGCTCAATTTTCTAAAAATTTCTTTGGCCACTGGTGTAATCCAAGTTATTTGGATATCTCCAGACAAATAAGGTTTTGTAAGTGATCCCGCTGTGGTTCAAAAAGTGGAAGGTATACAAAAGCCAGTGCTATCCCTTCTGGTCCAGCAGCATCTCCCACACTGCACATCCTCACTGCCTCTGCCCTGTTCACAAACGTCATCATCTCTCTACCGGCCAACTGCTGGTCGCCAGCATTCAGTGCTTGTCACAGCACATCCTGCCCCATTCCTGTAGCTTCTCTCTCCCACCTACCCCATGGACCCCAAATCGTTCTCTCCACCCACAACCAAAACCATTGTTGATTCCCATGCCCGGGTCCCACTCTGGCCCCAGAAGCTCTGCACCACACAGGAGCTTTAGACTGGATGCCTTTGTGCACCTGCTTAGCCTGATAACTTAACAACCCCATTGCTAATGCTCAAACAACGCCATGAATGTAAACCTCTTCCAAAATATAAATTATGCACAGATAGCAGCAGCTGCTATTCTAACATGCATGGACCTTTCTCTTGTTGAAAGACAGGAAATGTTTTCACAAACGTTAGTGTGCTTTTCTCTTTGTCATTCCTGGGCATGTGACCTTCAGCCTAGTTCCTCCCATGCAATGCTCTGCCCGAGAGGAGATTAGGATGTTACAGCAGGCACGCAGAAAGAAGGCCACAGGAAGAGTCCATTCCTGACGACCAAAAATATGATTATGCAGCACAATGACAGCCTTGCAAGCCAGGCTTTTTTCTCAAGAAGAAATTTTCCAAGCTCCCTTATTTCCTTCTTTATTTAGCATATCACAAACCAATTTAGAGGACTGGCTCATAAATTTCTCCCGTGGTTTAGAGCCATGTTTATGTCCTTAATGAGGTATTAGCTGCATTCAGGAAGAAATTGACACAGCGGAAGTTTAAAAAAAAAGGGCAGGACAAAAATGGCAGAGAAGACTATAAAAGAGAGAAAGTAGCAACACTGTCTCCCAATTTCTCTTCTCCTAGTTTAGATTTGGAGCAGGCAAGGTGCATGGGATAAGTTGAGGGAGCATTCTGGTCTGAGGGTCCTGGACCATGTGGGACGGATAGAAAGTCATCTGGAAAACTGCCCCATTGAAGCTGGAATGAGGCAGACACAGAGTAGTGGTCAGACTCCAGAGTGGAGTTAAACTAGGTAACAGGAAGATGTCTGGACGATCTCTAAGTGTTTGGAAACTAAGTAACACACTTCTAAATACCTAGAAGTCAAAGAAGAAATCACAACGTAAATTAGAAAATATCATGAGCTTGGGGGTTACAAGATAAAGTGCTGCATAGAGGAACATTTATAGCTCCAAATGCATATGTTAGAAAGGAAGAAAGGTCTAAAATCAATGAGGTAAGCTTTCAACTCAATAAGGTTGCAAAAGAATGGCAAATTAACTCAAAAAAATCAAAGGAAGGAAATGGTACAGACAAGAGTAGAAATCAATGAAGTAGAAAGGAAACATGACAAAGTCAAGAGTTCATTCTTTTCAAAGATTAATAAAATTGATAAACTGATGAAGGAGAAAGAAAGAAGGAAGGAAGGAGGGAAAGAAGGAAGAAAGGAGGGCAGGAGGGAAAAGTGCAAATTACCAATATCAGGAATAAAAAAGGGGCATCACTATAGATTCAACAGACATTTAAAAACAGTAGGAGAGAAGTATGAACAAGTTTACAGCAATGAGTTTGATGATTTAGATAAAATGGACAAATTTCTTTACAAACACGGCTCACCAAAAATAGTGGTCAGAATGAGGATAGCCCTGGGTTCAGCTTTCTCAGGCTACCCTTAGTTTCTGTGTAGCCATTGGGCCAGCAGGGCAGCCCAGCGTCCCATCACAGAGACAGGGCCATCGGTGCAGATGGAGGAGAAGCAAGGGTCTCAGAGAGTCTGCAGCCAGAGAGAGCTGGTGAGAAGCCACATCAACCAAAAAACAAAGCCCAAGTGACCGGACAGGGCCATCGGTGCAGATGGAGGAGAAGCAAGGGTCTCAGAGAGTCTGCAGCCAGAGAGCTGGTGAGAAGCCACATCAACCAAAAAACAAAGCCCAAGTGACCACAGCCAACAGCTTGAGGAGCTGAAAGGCATATAAACTAGGCAGACCCAGGGCCTTGCCCGGNAAGCATACCATAACAGGAATGCAAAAAGAAAGAGTGGATCATTCCGCTTTTTGACTAACACCATATTAGAATTTGCTTAGTCAAGACAGTTTTGCTTTTAAAAGCCGGAATACCATGGGAACAAAGTATGTTCTAACATCCTTTAATTTCCATCAGAATATCAAGATCAACTTTCTGGGCTGGCCCGGTGGCGCACTGCTACAGTGCGCCGCTTGGGAGCGCGGCAGCACTCCCGCCGAGGGTTCGGATCCCACATGCAGACCGGTTCCCGCTCACTGGCTGAGCGAGGTGCAGGCGCAACACCAAGGGTTGCGATCCCGTTGCCGGTCCCGGTCCGGTACGGGGGCGACACTGAGGGTTGCGATCCGTTGCAGGACACAGAAAAAGACAAAAAGAAAAAAAAAAATAGATCAACTTTCTTCCATTCTATGGAAGAATGGGTGCCCACCACCACCCCCACCCCACACACCCCTGTGGTGGCCAGGCCATGAGGCTTGGACCCCCAACACAGGAGAATATGATATAGAGTAGTTCTCCTCGAACTACCTGGTGAATGACCTGTTATTGTTGGGTTTTTCTCTAAAGTTCCAATCTGTCATGGTTTTATTGTGGGTGATCAGCCCTCCACATGCACCACATGTGACTCACACATGGCCAGTCCAAGCCCTGCTCAAGGAGAGGTCCACTATCACACACTTAGATGGCACTGCAGTGTCAAATTGCTTTTAACG